>NC_069505.1:385603715-385821215 GCF_027579735.1 Bombina bombina
GATTGAACGCCTAGTTCTGTCTAGACATGGTTTTTCTGAAGCGGTCATTGAAACTATGCTTCAGGCTCGCAAACCTGTTACTCGCAAGATTTACTATAAGATATGGCGTAAATATCTTTATTGGTGCGAATCTAAGGGGTTCTCTTGGAGCCGGATGAGGATTCCCCGGATTTTGACTTTTCTTCAAGATGGCCTGGAGAAGGGTCTATCGGTCAGTACTCTAAAGGGTCAGATTTCTGCCAGACTTACAAGATGTTCACGCCTTTGTTCAGGCCCTGGTTAGAATCAGGCCTGTGTTTAAACCTGTTGCTCCCCCATGGAGCCTTAATCTTGTTCTTAAAATTTTGCAGCAGGCTCCATTTGAGCGAATGCATGTTGTTGATATTTAAATTATTATCTTGGAAGGTTTTGTTTTTGTTGCTATTTCTTCCGCTCGCAGAGTGTCTGAGCTTTCAGCTTTGCAGTGTGATTCCCCGTACCTTTATTTTTCATGCTGATAAGGCGGGCCTTCGTACTAAATTGGGTTTTCTCCCTAAGGTGGTGTTGGATTGAAATATTAATGAGGAAATTGTTGTTCCTTCTTTTTGTCCTAATCCTTCTTCTCATAAGGAACATCTTTTGCATAACTTGAATGTTGTGCGGGCTCTAAAATTTTACTTACAAGCTACTAAAGATTTTCGGCAATCTTCTGCCTTGTTTGTTGTTTTCTCTGGAAAGCGTAAGGGTCAGAAGGCCACTTCTACTACTCTATCTCTCTGGTTGAGAAGTTTGATTTGTTTGGCTTATGAGACTGCTGGACAGCAGCCTCCTGAGAGAATTATGGCTCATTCCACTAGGGCTGTCTCCTCTTCTTGGGCTTTCAAAAATGAAGCTTCTATGGAACAGATTTGCAAGGCGGCAACATGGTCCTCTCTGCATACCTTTTCCAAATTCTACAAATTTGATACTTTTGCCTCGGCCGAGGTTTCTTTTGGGAGAAAGGTTCTTCAAGCGGTGGTGCCTTCTGTTTAGGTCCTCCTGCCTTTTTCTCCCTCCCTGTTCATTCTGTGTCCTCTAGCTTGCGTATTGGTTCCCACTAGTATTTGGAATGACATTGTGGACTCTCCATGTCATCGGAAAGAAAACAAAATTTATACTTACCTGATAAATTTCTTTATTTCCGGACATGGAGAGTCCACGACCCCACCCTCTTTTTAATTATGATTCAGCAGTTTTTTTGAGTAAACCTCAGTCACCATTTCACCCCTTGTTTTTCTTATTTCTTTCATGTAATTAGCAAGAGTCCATGAGCTAGTGACGTATGGGATATACATTCCTACCAGGAGGGGCAAAGTTTCCCAAACCTCAAAATGCCTATAAATACACCCCTCACCACACCCACAAATCAGTTTTACAAACTTTGCCTCCCATGGAGGTGGTGAAGTAAGTTTGTGCTAGATTCTTCGTTGATATGCGCTTCGCAGCAGGCTGGAGCCCGGTTTTCCTCTCAGTGTGCAGTGAATGTCAGAGGGATGTGAAGAGAGTATTGCCTATTTGAATTCAATGATCTCCTTCTACGGGGTCTATTTCATAGGTTCTCTGTTATCGGTCGTAGAGATTCATCTCTTACCTCCCTTTTCAGATCGACGATATACTCTTATATATACCATTACCTCTACTGATTCTCGTTTCAGTACTGGTTTGGCTTTCTACTACATGTAGATGAGTGTCCTGGGGTAAGTAAGTCTTATTTTTGTGACACTCTAAGCTATGGTTGGGCACTTTTATATAAAGTTCTAAATATATGTGTTTAAACATTTATTTGCCTTGATTCAGGATGTTCAACATTCCTTATTTCAGACAGTCAGTTTCATTATTTGGGATAATGCATTTGAATAATCAATTTTTCATACCTTAAAATTTGACTTTTTTTCCTGTGGGCTGTTGTTAGGCTTGCGGGGGCTGAAAATGCTTCATTTTATTGCGTCATTCTTGGCACGGACTTTTTTGGCGCAAAACATTTTTCTTTGTCATTTCCGGCGTCATACCTGTCGCCGGAAGTTGCGTCATTTTTTTGACGTTTTTGCGCCAAAAATGTCGGCGTCATTTTTGGTGCTTAAAGCATTTAGGCGCCAAATAATGTGGGCGTCTTTTTGGTGCTAAAAAATCTGGGCGTCATTATTGTCGGCACATTATTTAAGTCTCATTGTTTATTTGCTTCTGCTTGCTAGAAGCTTGTTCATTGGCATTTTTTCCCATTCCTGAAACTGTCATTTAAGGAATTTGATCAATTTTGCTTTATATGTTGTTTTTTCTATTACATATTGCAAGATGTCTCAGATTGACCCTGAATCAGAAGATACTTCTGGAAAATTGCTGCCTGATGCTGGATCTACCAAAGATAAGTGTATTTGTTGTAAACTTATGGTAACTGTTCCTCCGGCTGTTGTTTGTAATGAATGTCATGACAAACTTGTTAATGCAGATAATATTTCCTTTAGTAATGTTCCATTACCTGTTGCTGTTCCATCAACATCTAATATTCAGGGTGTTCCTGTTAACATAAGAGATTTTGTTTCTAAATCTATTAAGAAGGCTATGTCTGTTATTCCTCCTTCTAGTAAACGTAAAAAGTCTTTTAAAACTTCTCATTTTTCAGATGAATTTTTAAATGAACATCATCATTCTGATTCTGATAATGATTTTTCTGGTTCAGAGGATTCTGTTTCAGAGGTTGATACTGATAAATCTTCATTTCTTTCATGTAATTAACAAGAGTCCATGAGCTAGTGACGTATGGGATATACATTCCTACCAGGAGGGGCAAAGTTTCCCAAACCTTAAAATGCCTATAAATACACCCCTCACCACACCCACAAATCAGTTTTACAAACTTTGCCTCCAAGGGAGGTGGTGAAGTAAGTTTGTGCTAGATTCTACGTTGATATGCGCTCCGCAGCAAGTTGGAGCCCGGTTTTCCTCTCAGCGTGCAGTGAATGTCAGAGGGATGTGAAGAGAGTATTGCCTATTGAATGCAGTGATCTTCTTCTACGGGGTCTATTTCATAAGGTTCTCTGTTATCGGTCGTAGAGATTCATCTCTTACCTCCCTTTTCAGATCGACGATATACTCTTATATTTACCATTACCTCTACTGATTCTCGTTTCAGTACTGGTTTGGCTTTCTACAAACATGTAGATGAGTGTCCTGGGGTAAGTAAGTCTTATTTTCTGTGACACTCTAAGCTATGGTTGGGCACTTTATTTATAAAGTTCTAAATATATGTATTCAAACATTTATTTGCCTTGACTCAGAATGTTCAACTTTCCTTATTTTCAGACAGTCAGTTTCATATTTGGGATTATGCATTGAATTATCATATTTTTCTTACCTCAAAAATTTGACTTTTTTCCCTGTGGGCTGTTAGGCTCGCGGGGGCTGAAAATGCTTCATTTTATTGCGTCATTCTTGGCGCTGACTTTTTTGGCGCAATTCTTTTCCGTTTCCGGCGTCATACGTGTCGCCGGAAAGTTGCGTCATTTTTTGACGTTATTTTGCGCCAAAAATGTCGGCGTTCCGGATGTGGCGTCATTTTTGGCGCCAAAAGCATTTAGGCGCCAAATAATGTGGGCGTCTTATTTGGCGCTAAAAAATATGGGCGTCGCTTTTGTCTCCACATTATTTCAGTCTCATTTTTCATTTGCTTCTGGTTGCTAGAAGCTTGATATTTGGCATTCTTTCCCATTCCTGAAACTGTCTTATAAGGAATTTGATCTATTTTGCTTTATATGTTGTTTTTTCTCTTACATATTGCAAGATGTCTCACGTTGCATCTGAGCCAGAAGATACTACAGGAAAATCACTGCCTGCTGGATCTACCAAAGCTAAGTGTATCTGCTGTAAACTTTTGGTAGCTATTCCTCCAGCTGTTGTTTGTAATAATTGTCATGACAAACTTGTTAAAGCAGATAATATTTCCTTTAGTAATGTACCATTGCCTGTTGCAGTTCCCTCAACATCTAAGGTGCAGAATGTTCCTGATAACATAAGAGATTTTGTTTCTGAATCTATAAAGAAGGCTTTGTCTGTTATTTCTCCTTCTAGTAAACGTAAAAAGTCTTTTAAATCTTCTCTCTCTACAGATGAATTTTTAAATGAACACCATCATTCTGATTCTTTGGACTCTTCTGGTTCAGAGGATTCTATCTCAGAGATTGATGCTGATAAATCTTCATATTTATTTAAGATGGAATTTATTCGCTCTTTACTTAAAGAAGTACTAATTGCTTTAGAAATAGAGGATTCTAGTCCTCTTGATACTAATTCTATACGTTTGGATAAGGTTTTTAAAGCTCCTGCGGTTATTCCAGAAGTTTTTCCTGTTCCTAATGCTATTTCTGCAGTAATTTCCAAAGAATGGGATAAATTGGGTAATTCATTTACTCCTTCTAAACGTTTTAAGCAATTATATCCTGTTCCGCCTGACAGGTTAGAATTTTGGGACAAAATCCCTAAAGTTGATGGGGCTATTTCTACCCTTGCTAAACGTACTACCATTCCTACGTCAGATGGTACCTCGTTTAAGGATCCTTTAGATAGAAAAATTGAATCTTTTCTAAGAAAAGCTTATCTGTGTTCAGGTAATCTTCTTAGACCTGCTATATCATTGGCTGATGTTGCTGCAGCTTCAACTTTTTGGTTGGAAACTCTAGCGCAACAAGTAACAAATCGTGATTCTCATGATATTATTATTCTTCTCCAGCATGCTAATAATTTTATCTGTGATGCCATTTTTGATATTATTAGAGTTGATGTTAGGTTTATGTCTCTGGCTATCTTAGCCAGAAGAGCTTTATGGCTTAAGACTTGGAATGCTGATATGGCTTCTAAATCAACTCTACTTTCCATTTCTTTCCAGGGAAACAAATTATTTGGTTCTCAGTTGGATTCTATTATTTCAACTGTTACTGGTGGGAAAGGAACTTTTTTACCACAGGATAAAAAATCTAAAGGTAAAAACAGGGCTAACAATCGTTTTCGTTCCTTTCGTTTCAACAAAGAACAAAAGCCTGATCCTTCGTCCTCAGGAGCAGTTTCAGTTTGGAAACCATCTCCAGTCTGGAATAAATCCAAGCCTGCTAGAAAGGCAAAGCCTGCTTCTAAGTTCACATGAAGGTACGGCCCTCATTCCAGTTCAGCTGGTAGGGGGCAGGTTACATTTTTTCAAAGAAATTTGGATCAATTCTGTTCACAATCTTTGGATTCAGAACATTGTTTCAGAAGGGTACAGAATTGGTTTCAAGATGAGACCTCCTGCAAAGAGATTTTTTCTTTCCCGTGTCCCAGTAAATCCAGTGAAAGCTCAAGCATTTCTGAATTGTGTTTCAGATCTAGAGTTGGCTGGAGTAATTATGCCAGTTCCAGTTCCGGAACAGGGGATGGGGTTTTATTCAAATCTCTTCATTGTACCAAAGAAGGAGAATTCCTTCAGACCAGTTCTGGATCTAAAATTATTGAATCGTTATGTAAGGATACCAACGTTCAAGATGGTAACTGTAAGGACTATATTGCCTTTTGTTCAGCAAGGGAATTATATGTCCACAATAGATTTACAGGATGCATATCTGCATATTCCGATTCATCCAGATCATTATCAGTTCCTGAGATTCTCTTTTCTAGACAAGCATTACCAATTTGTGGCTCTACCGTTTGGCCTTGCTACAGCTCCAAGAATTTTCACAAAGATTCTCGGTGCCCTTCTGTCTGTAATCAGAGAACAGGGTATTGTGGTATTTCCTTATTTGGACGATATCTTGGTACTTGCTCAGTCTTTACATTTAGCAGAGTCTCATACGAATCGACTTGTGTTGTTTCTTCAAGATCATGGTTGGAGGATCAATTTACCAAAAAGTTCTTTGATTCCTCAAACAAGGGTAACCTTTCTGGGTTTCCAGATAGATTCAGTGTCCATGACTCTGTCTTTAACAGACAAGAGACGTCTAAAATTGATTACAGCTTGTCGAAACCTTCAGTCTCAATCATTCCCTTCGGTAGCCTTATGCATGGAAATTCTAGGTCTTATGACTGCTGCATCGGACGCGATCCCCTTTGCTCGTTTTCACATGCGACCTCTTCAGCTCTGTATGCTGAACCAATGGTGCAGGGATTACACGAAGATATATCAATTAATATCTTTAAAACCGATTGTTCGACACTCTCTAACGTGGTGGACAGATCACCATCGTTTAATTCAGGGGGCTTCTTTTGTTCTTCCGACCTGGACTGTAATTTCAACAGATGCAAGTCTCACAGGTTGGGGAGCTGTGTGGGGATCTCTGACGGCACAAGGAGTTTGGGAATCTCAGGAGGTGAGATTACCGATCAATATTTTGGAACTCCGTGCAATTTTCAGAGCTCTTCAGTTTTGGCCTCTTCTGAAGAGAGAATCGTTCATTTGTTTTCAGACAGACAATGTCACAACTGTGGCATACATCAATCATCAAGGAGGGACTCACAGTCCTCTGGCTATGAAAGAAGTATCTCGAATTTTGGTTTGGGCGGAATCCAGCTCCTGTCTAATCTCTGCGGTTCATATCCCAGGTGTAGACAATTGGGAAGCGGATTATCTCAGTCGCCAAACGTTGCATCCGGGCGAATGGTCTCTTCACCCAGAGGTATTTCTTCAGATTGTTCAAATGTGGGGGCTCCCAGAGATAGATCTGATGGCCTCTCATCTAAACAAGAAACTTCCCAGGTATCTGTCCAGATCCCGGGATCCTCAGGCGGAGGCAGTGGATGCATTATCACTTCCTTGGAAGTATCATCCTGCCTATATCTTTCCGCCTCTAGTTCTTCTTCCAAGAGTAATCTCCAAGATTCTGAGGGAATGCTCGTTTGTTCTGCTAATAGCTCCGGCATGGCCTCACAGGTTTTGGTATGCGGATCTTGTCCGGATGGCATCTTGCCAACCATGGACTCTTCCGTTAAGACCAGACCTTCTGTCGCAAGGTCCTTTTTTCCATCCGGATCTGAAATCCTTAAATTTAAAGGTATGGAGATTGAACGCTTGATTCTTGGTCAAAGAGGTTTCTCTGACTCCGTGATTAATACTATGTTACAGGCTCGTAAATCTGTATCTCGAGAGATATATTATAGAGTCTGGAAGACTTATATTTCTTGGTGTCTTTCTCATCATTTTTCTTGGCATTCTTTTAGAATACCGAGAATTTTACAGTTTCTTCAGGATGGTTTAGATAAGGGTTTGTCCGCAAGTTCTTTGAAAGGACAAATCTCCGCTCTTTCTGTTCTTTTTCACAGAAAGATTGCTATTCTTCCTGATATTCATTGTTTTGTACAAGCTTTGGTTCGTATAAAACCTGTCATTAAGTCAATTTCTCCTCCATGGAGTTTGAATTTGGTTCTGGGAGCTCTTCAAGCTCCTCCGTTTGAACCTATGCATTCATTGGACATTAAATTACTTTCTTGGAAAGTTTTGTTCCTTTTGGCCATCTCTTCTGCTAGAAGAGTTTCTGAATTATCTGCTCTTTCTTGTGAGTCTCCTTTTCTGATTTTTCATCAGGATAAGGCGGTGTTGCGAACTTCTTTTGAATTTTTACCTAAAGTTGTGAATTCCAACAACATTAGTAGAGAAATTGTGGTTCCTTCATTATGTCCTAATCCTAAGAATTCTAAGGAGAAATCGTTGCATTCTTTGGATGTTGTTAGAGCTTTGAAATATTATGTTGAAGCTACGAAATCTTTCCGTAAGACTTCTAGTCTATTTGTTATCTTTTCCGGTTCTAGGAAAGGCCAGAAAGCTTCTGCCATTTCTTTGGCATCTTGGTTGAAATCTTTAATTCATCTTGCCTATGTTGAGTCGGGTAAAATTCCGCCTCAGAGAATTACAGCTCATTCTACTAGGTCAGTATCTACTTCCTGGGCGTTTAGGAATGAAGCTTCGGTTGACCAGATCTGCAAAGCAGCAACTTGGTCCTCTTTGCATACTTTTACTAAATTCTACCATTTTGATGTATTTTCTTCTTCTGAAGCAGTTTTTGGTAGAAAAGTTCTTCAGGCAGCGGTTTCAGTTTGAATCTTCTGCTTATGTTTTTCGTTAAACTTTATTTTGGGTGTGGATTATTTTCAGCAGGAATTGGCTGTCTTTATTTTATCCCTCCCTCTCTAGTGACTCTTGTGTGGAAAGATCCACATCTTGGGTAGTCATTATCCCATACGTCACTAGCTCATGGACTCTTGTTAATTACATGAAAGAAAACATAATTTATGTAAGAACTTACCTGATAAATTCATTTCTTTCATATTAACAAGAGTCCATGAGGCCCACCCTTTTTTGTGGTGGTTATGATTTTTTTGTATAAAGCACAATTATTCCAATTCCTTATTTTATATGCTTCGCACTTTTTTCTTATCACCCCACTTCTTGGCTATTCGTTAAACTGATTTGTGGGTGTGGTGAGGGGTGTATTTATAGGCATTTTAAGGTTTGGGAAACTTTGCCCCTCCTGGTAGGAATGTATATCCCATACGTCACTAGCTCATGGACTCTTGTTAATATGAAAGAAATGAATTTATCAGGTAAGTTCTTACATAAATTATGTTATTTATTTAAAATGGAATTTATTCGTTCTTTACTTAAAGAAGTCTTAATTGCATTAGACATAGAGGAATCTGGTCCTCTTGATACTAAATCTAAACGTTTGAATACAGTTTTTAAACCTCCTGTAGTTATTCCAGAGGTTTTTCCCGTCCCTGATGCTATTTCTGAAGTAATTTCTAGGGAATGGAATAATTTGGGTAATTCATTTACTCCTTCTAAACGGTTTAAGCAATTATATCCTGTGCCATCTGACAGATTAGAGTTTTGAGACAAAATCCCTAAGGTTGATGGGGCTATCTCCACTCTTGCTAAACGTACTACTATTCCTACGGCAGAGAGTACTTCCTTTAAGGATCCTTTAGATAGGAAAATTGAATCCTTTCTAAGAAAAGCTTACTTATGTTCAGGTAATCTTCTTAGACCTGCTATATCTTTGGCGGATGTTGCTGCAGCTTCAAATTTCTGGTTGGAAGCTTTAGCACAACAAGTAACAGATCATAATACTCATAGCATTGTTAATCTTCTTCAACATGCTAATAACTTTATTTGTGATGCCATCTTTGATATCATTAGGGTTGATGTCAGGTATATGTCTTTAGCTATTTTAGCTAGAAGAGCTTTATGGCTTAAAACTTGGAATACTGATATGTCTTCTAAGTCAACTTTGCTTTCCCTTTCTTTCCAAGGTAATAAATTGTTTGGTTCACAGTTGGATTCTATTATTTCAACTGTTACTGGGGGGAAAGGAACTTTTTTACCACAGGATAAAAAATCTAAAGGTAAATTTAGGTCTGCTAATCGTTTTCGTTCCTTTCGTCACAATAAGGAACAAAAACCTGATCCTTCCCCTACAGGAGCAGTATCAGTTTGGAAACCATCTCCAGTCTGGAATAAATCCAAGCCTTTTAGGAAACCAAAGCCAGCTCCCAAGTCCACATGAAGGTGCGGCCCTCATTCCAGCCCAGCTGGTAGGGGGCAGATTACGTTTTTTCAAAGAAATTTGGATCTATTCGATTCACAATCTTTGGATTCAGAATATTGTTTCACAAGGGTACATAATAGGCTTCAAGATAAGGCCTCCTGCAAGAAGATTTTTTCTTTCCCGTGTCCCAATAAATCCAGTGAAGGCTCAAGCATTTCTGAAATGTGTTTCAGATCTAGAGTTGGCTGGAGTAATTGTGCCAGTTCCAGTTTTGGAACAGGGGCTGGGGTTTTACACAAATCTCTTCATTGTACCAAAGAAGGAGAATTCCTTCAGACCAGTTCTGGATTTAAAAATATTGAATCGTTATGTAAGGATACCAACATTCAAAATGGTAACTATAAGGACTATTCTGCCTTTTGTTCAGCAAGGGCATTATATGTCCACAATAGATTTACAAGATGCATATCTGCATATTCCGATTCATCCAGATCACTATCAGTTTCTGAGATTCTCTTTTCTAGACAAGCATTACCAGTTTGTGGCTCTGCTGTTTGGCCTAGCAACAGCTCCTAGGATTTTTACAAAGGTTCTCGGTGCCCTTCTATCTGTAATCAGAGAACAGGGTATTGTGGTATTTCCTTATTTGGACGATATCTTGGTACTTGCTCAGTCTTTACATTTAGCAGAATCTCATACGAATCGACTTATATCGTTTCTTCGAGAACATGGTTGGAGGATCAATTTACCAAAGAGTTCGTTGATTTCTCAGACAAGGGTAACCTTTTGTGATATTCCTTTTAGGATTATCCCCTCCCTCCTAATTAACTTTCCTTTATAGGGCAGTAACTTTCAACACTCATTGCCTGAATATTGAAGCTCACAGTTACGTTTGCTTCCTTGTGCCATTCCTACTTGCTAATTGTAGATACAGCTGATTCCCTTGAGGATTTTCTACCTGACATCGTCTTCAGATTCATACGCATCCGGATCTACATCCTCAGCGTTCCGGAAACCAAGCCGCGCACACACAGCTTCTCACCGCCATCGGCGGTCACTGCTTAGCTCTGCTCTTATCGGATCTTTGTGGGGTATTGTATGTTGGCTATCTGGATAATACTTACCTTGCTTTGTATCCTCTAATTTACCTCACGTTTGAACTGACTTACTCTGTGCAGCAATGTTATACTTACGTTCCTAATTCAGTATAAGTTGTGCCATATAAAACCGCAACAAACTCTGCTCACTACTATCAGTAAAGTTTGGAACATCCAATTATGATATATTGTTTGTGTGGTTTGGATTGCTTGGAACTGTATATATTTTAGAATGTCTGTGTGTGTGCGTGAAGACAGGTTTTGACTTCAATACCTTTGAATTGCTATCTCAATATTAATTCTACCTGACTAAAAGTTATACCTACTCAGCTGTCTCAAACCTTTATGTTATTTACTAAAAGATTTCAAAAGTAACAATCTCACAGTATCTATTCAGGTAATTTAAACTACCATTACCTGCTTAGTTTACAAAAGAGAAACACATCCTTTATTTATTGAAGGATTTTTGTTATATTTCAAACCCTTAATACAAAAGTGTACCAGTTGCTACATAATATTCAGGCCTAAAAAATAAGGGTTTATTTATATAACAACCTAACATGAATCCTCAGGAAGTAAAGAATGAGTTAACTAATATATATCAAAAACTAGACTATTTAAATAAAGGGTTAACTGAAGTGCAAGCAGAAACTGCTGCATTGAGAGCTTTACTAAAAGACTGTTTGCCTATTAAAAGTGCTGAAAGCCCAGAACCACATGTTCATTATCCCCAACCATTTACTGGTAAAAGGAATGAGTTTAGGGACTTTAAAAATGCCTGCCATCTACTTTTTTTCTCTAAGACCACGTACATATCATACAGAGAGAATCAAAGTATGCACAACCATTTCCATTTTACAAGGGGAACCAAGAACATGGGCTAATAGGTTTTTTGAAAGTAATAATCCTATCCTAGATTCACTACAAGATTTTTTTCGAGCACTCACAAACCTATATGAGGATTCCAACAGTCAAATCACTGCAGATACAAAATTACGTTCCTTAAAGCAAGGAAAAAGAACCATTGAGGAATACACAACTGAATTCCAAATGTGGGCAGAAGACTCTCAATGGAATGAGATTAGTTTGCGTACTCAATTTCGCTTAGGATTGTCAGAAAACTTAAAAGACGAACTCTCCCGCCTGGATGCCCCTGACAGTCTTCTCTCTCTTATAAAACTCAGTACAACTTTAGATAGAAGACTCCGTGAAAGAAAGGCTGAAAAAGCAGGTTATGATGTCATACCAAAACGTCCCTTTAACTATACCTCTACTCAGGAAAGACCTAGTACCATTACGCCTATGGAAATTGGAGTCATCAAAGGTCCCCTCACACCAGAGGAAAAAGCCAGGAGAAGAATGGAAAATTTGTGTCTCTACTGTGCTCATAAAGAGCATACTGTTTCTTCATGTCCTCAACTTCTGAAGCAAAAGAAGGGTAAGCTAACCCACAACACTCATTTATTTAATCTAACATTGGAAACACAAATGACTTTGTTTTTTTCATTACAGTGGGACCAGAAAAACATTCAATCTAAAGCTTTGGTTGATTCAGGGGCCTCACGGAGTTACATAGATACTACCTTTGTTAAGAATAATAAAAACAGAATTTATGTTTACCTGATAAATTTCTTTCTCCAACGGTGTGTCCGGTCCACGGCGTCATCCTTACTTGTGGGATATTCTCTTCCCCAACAGGAAATGGCAAAGAGCCCAGCAAAGCTGGTCACATGATCCCTCCTAGGCTCCGCCTACCCCAGTCATTCGACCGACGTTAAGGAGGAATATTTGCATAGGAGAAACCATATGGTACCGTGGTGACTGTAGTTCAAGAAAATAAAATATCAGACCTGATTAAAAAAACCAGGGCGGGCCGTGGACCGGACACACCGTTGGAGAAAGAAATTTATCAGGTAAACATAAATTCTGTTTTCTCCAACATAGGTGTGTCCGGTCCACGGCGTCATCCTTACTTGTGGGAACCAATACCAAAGCTTTAGGACACGGATGAAGGGAGGGAGCAAATCAGGTCACCTAAATGGAAGGCACCACGGCTTGCAAAACCTTTCTCCCAAAAATAGCCTCAGAAGAAGCAAAAGTATCAAACTTGTAAAATTTGGTAAAAGTGTGCAGTGAAGACCAAGTCGCTGCCCTACATATCTGATCAACAGAAGCCTCGTTCTTAAAGGCCCATGTGGAAGCCACAGCCCTAGTGGAATGAGCTGTGATTCTTTCGGGAGGCTGCCGTCCGGCAGTCTCGTAAGCCAATCTGATGATGCTTTTAATCCAAAAAGAGAGAGAGGTAGAAGTTGCTTTTTGACCTCTCCTTTTACCTGAATAAACAACAAACAAGGAAGATGTTTGTCTAAAATCCTTTGTAGCATCTAAATAGAATTTTAGAGCGCGAACAACATCCAAATTGTGCAACAAACGTTCCTTCTTTGAAACTGGTTTTGGACACAGAGAAGGTACGATAATCTCCTGGTTAATGTTTTTGTTAGAAACAACTTTTGGAAGAAAACCAGGTTTAGTACGTAAAACCACCTTATCTGCATGGAACACCAGATAAGGAGGAGAACACTGCAGAGCAGATAATTCTGAGACTCTTCTAGCAGAAGAAATCGCAACTAAAAACAAAACTTTCCAAGATAATAACTTAATATCAACGGAATGTAAGGGTTCAAACGGAACCCCCTGAAGAACTGAAAGAACTAAATTGAGACTCCAAGGAGGAGTCAAAGGTTTGTAAACAGGCTTGATTCTAACCAGAGCCTGAACAAAGGCTTGAACATCTGGCACAGCTGCCAGCTTTTTGTGAAGTAATACCGACAAGGCAGAAATCTGTCCCTTCAGGGAACTTGCAGATAATCCTTTTTCCAATCCTTCTTGAAGGAAGGATAGAATCCTAGGAATCTTAACCTTGTCCCAAGGGAATCCTTTAGATTCACACCAACAGATATATTTTTTCCAAATTTTGTGGTAAATCTTTCTAGTCACAGGCTTTCTGGCCTGAACAAGAGTATCGATAACAGAATCTGAGAATCCTCGCTTCGATAAAATCAAGCGTTCAATCTCCAAGCAGTCAGCTGGAGTGAAACCAGATTCGGATGTTCGAACGGACCCTGAACAAGAAGGTCTCGTCTCAAAGGTAGCTTCCAAGGTGGAGCCGATGACATATTCACCAGATCTGCATACCAAGTCCTGCGTGGCCACGCAGGAGCTATCAAGATCACCGACGCCCTCTCCTGCTTGATCCTGGCTATCAGCCTGGGGATGAGAGGAAATGGCGGGAACACATAAGCTAGTTTGAAGGTCCAAGGTGCTACTAGTGCATCCACTAGAGCCGCCTTGGGATCCCTGGATCTGGCCCCGTAGCAAGGAACTTTGAAGTTCTGACGAGAGGCCATCAGATCCATGTCTGGAATGCCCCACAGGTGAGTGACTTGGGCAAAGATTTCCGGATGGAGTTCCCACTCCCCCGGATGCAATGTCTGCCGACTCAGAAAATCCGCTTCCCAATTTTCCACTCCTGGGATGTGGATAGCAGACAGGTGGCAGGAGTGAGACTCCGCCCAAAGAATAATTTTGGTTACTTCTTCCATCGCTAGGGAACTCCTTGTTCCCCCCTGATGGTTGATGTACGCAACAGTCGTCATGTTGTCTGATTGAAACCGTATGAACCTGTTCCTCGCAAGCTGGGGCCAGGCCTGGAGAGCATTGAATATCGCTCTCAGTTCCAGAATATTTATCGGTAGAAGAGATTCTTCCCGAGACCAAAGACCCTGAGCTTTCAGGGATCCCCAGACCGCGCCCCAGCCTATCAGACTGGCGTCGGTCGTGACAATGACCCACTCTGGTCTGTGGAACATCATCCCTTGAGACAGATTGTCCAGGGACAGCCACCAACGGAGTGAGTCTCTGGTCTTCTGATTTACTTGTATCTTCGGAGACAAGTCTGTATAGTCCCCATTCCACTGACTGAGCATGCACAGTTGTAATGGTCTTAGATGAATGCGCGCAAAAGGAACTATGTCCATCGCCGCCACCATCAACCCGATCACTTCCATGCACTGAGCTATGGAAGGAAGAGGAACGGAATGAAGTATCCGACAAGAGTCCAGAAGCTTTGTTTTTCTGGCCTCTGTTAGAAAGATCCTCATTTCTAAGGAGTCTATAATTGTTCCCAAGAAGGGAACCCTTGTTGACGGGGATAGAGAACTCTTTTCCACGTTCACTTTCCAGCCGTGAGATCTGAGAAAGGCCAGGACAATGTCCGTGTGAGCCTTTGCTTGAGGAAGGGACGACGCTTGAATCAGAATGTCGTCCAGGTAAGGTACTACTGCAATGCCCCTTGGTCTTAGCACCGCTAGAAGGGACCCTAGTACCTTTGTGAAAATCCTTGGAGCAGTGGCTAATCCGAAAGGAAGCGCCACGAACTGGTAATGTTTGTCCAGGAATGCAAACCTTAGGAACCGATGATGTTCCTTGTGGATAGGAATATGTAGATACGCATCCTTTAAATCCACCGTGGTCATGAATTGACCTTCCTGGATGAAAGGGAGGATAGTTCGAATGGTTTCCATCTTGAACGATGGGACCTTGAGAAATTTGTTTAAGATCTTGAGATCTAGGATTGGTCTGAACGTTCCCTCTTTTTTGGGAACTATGAACAGATTGGAGTAGAACCCCATCCCTTGTTCTCTTAATGGAACAGGATGAATCACTCCCATTTTTAACAGGTCTTCTACACAATGTAAGAACGCCTGTCTTTTTATGTGGTCTGAAGACAACTGCGACCTGTGGAACCTCCCCCTTGGGGGAAGTCCCTTGAATTCCAGAAGATAACCCTGGGAGACTATTTCTAGCGCCCAAGGATCCAGAACATCTCTTGCCCAAGCCTGAGCGAAGAGAGAGAGTCTGCCCCCCACCAGATCCGGTCCCGGATCGGGGGCCAATATTTCATGCTGTCTTGGTAGCAGTGGCAGGTTTTTTGGCCTGCTTTCCCTTGTTCCAGCCTTGCATTGGTCTCCAAGCTGGCTTGGCCTGAGAAGTATTACCCTCTTGCTTAGAGGACGTAGCACCTTGGGCTGGTCCGTTTTTACGAAAGGGACGAAAATTAGGTCTATTTTTTGCCTTGAAAGGCCGATCCTGAGGAAGGGCGTGGCCCTTACCCCCAGTGATATCAGAGATAATCTCCTTCAAGTCAGGACCAAACAACGTTTTCCCCTTGAAAGGAATGTTTAGTAGCTTGTTCTTGGAAGACGCATCAGCCGACCAAGATTTCAACCAAAGCGCTCTGCGCGCCACAATAGCAAACCCAGAGTTCTTAGCCGCTAACTTAGCCAACTGCAAAGAGGCGTCTAGAGTGAAAGAATTAGCCAATTTGAGAGCATTGATTCTGTCCATAATCTCCTCATAAGGAGGAGAGTCACTATCGAGCACCTTAAGCAGTTCATCAAACCAGAAATATGCGGCAGTAGTGACAGGGACAATGCATGAAATGGGTTGTAGAAGGTAACCCTGCTGAACAAACATCTTTTTAAGCAAACCTTCTAATTTTTTATCCATAGGATCTTTGAAAGCACAACTATCCTCTATGGGAATAGTGGTGCGTTTGTTTAAAGTAGAAACCGCTCCCTCGACCTTGGGGACTGACTGCCATAAGTCCTTTCTGGGGTCGACCATAGGAAACAATTTTTTAAATATGGGGGGAGGGACGAAAGGAATACCGGGCCTTTCCCATTCTTTATTAACAATGTCCGCCACCCGCTTGGGTATAGGAAAAGCTTCTGGGAGCCCCGGCACCTCTAGGAACTTGTCCATTTTACATAGTTTCTCTGGGATGACTAAATTTTCACAATCATCCAGAGTGGATAATACCTCCTTAAGCAAAATGCGGAGATGTTCCAATTTAAATTTAAATGTAATCACATCAGATTCAGCCTGCTGAGAAATGTTCCCTAAATCAGTAATTTCTCCCTCAGACAAAACCTCCCTGGCCCCCTCAGATTGGGTTAGGGGTCCTTCAGAGATATTAATATCAGCGTCGTCATGCTCTTCAGTAACTAAAACAGAGCAGCCACGCTTACGCTGACAAGGGTTCATTTTGGCTAAAATGTTTTTGACAGAATTATCCATTACAGCCGTTAATTGTTGCATAGTAAGGAGTATTGGCGCGCTAGATGTACTAGGGGCCTCCTGAGTGGGCAAGACTCGTGTAGACGAAGGAGGGAATGATGCAGTACCATGCTTACTCCCCTCACTTGAGGAATCATCTTGGGCATCATTGTCATTATCACATAAATCACATTTATTTAAATGAATAGGAATTCTGGCTTCCCCACATTCAGAACACAGTCTATCTGGTAGTTCAGACATGTTAAACAGGCATAAACTTGATCAGAAAGTACAAAAAACGTTTTAAAATAAAACCGTTACTGTCACTTTAAATTTTAAACTGAACACACTTTATTACTGCAATTGCGAAAAAACATGAAGGAATTGTTCAAAATTCACCAAATTTTCACCACAGCGTCTTAAAGCCTTGAAAATATTGCACACCAATTTTGGAAGCTTTAACCCTTAAAATAACGGAACCGGAGCCGTTTTAAGTTTTAAACCCCTTTACAGTCCCTGGTATCTGCTTTGCTGAGACCCAACCAAACCCAAAGGGGAATACGATACCAAATGACGCCTTCAGAAGTCTTTTATAAGTATCAGAGCTCCTCTCACATGCGACTGCATGCCATGCCTCTCAAAAACAAGTGCGCAACACCGGCGCGAAAATGAGACTCTGCCTATGCTTTGGGAAAGCCCCTAAAGAATAAGGTGTCTAAAACAGTGCCTGCCGATATTATTATCAAAATACCCAGATAAAATGATTCCTCAAGGCTAAATATGTGTTAATAATCAATCGATTTAGCCCAGAAAAAGTCTACAGTTTAAATAAGCCCTTGTGAAGCCCTTATTTACAATCGTAATAAACATGGCTTACCGGATCCCATAGGGAAAATGACAGCTTCCAGCATTACATCGTCTTGTTAGAATGTGTCATACCTCAAGCAGCAAGGGACTGCAAACTGTTCCCCCAACTGAAGTTAATTGCTCTCAACAGTCCTGTGTGGAACAGCCATGGATTTTAGTTACGGTTGCTAAAATCATTTTCCTCATACAAACAGAATTCTTCATCTCTTTTCTGTTTCTGAGTAAATAGTACGTACCAGCACTATTTGAAAATAACAAACTCTTGATTGAATAATGAAAAACTACAGTTAAACACTAAAAAACTCTAAGCCATCTCCGTGGAGATGTTGCCTGTACAACGGCAAAGAGAATGACTGGGGTAGGCGGAGCCTAGGAGGGATCATGTGACCAGCTTTGCTGGGCTCTTTGCCATTTCCTGTTGGGGAAGAGAATATCCCACAAGTAAGGATGACGCCGTGGACCGGACACACCTATGTTGGAGAAATACCTATTGTGTGTAAAGCAAAACCTCTCTTTGTTAAATTAATAGATGGTTCACTAATACAACAAGGTCCAATAACTCATCACACTATACCTTTACTTATAACCACTAAGGAAGGTCATACTGAATATATCTCATTTGATTTAATTCCTATATCATTACACACAATAATTCTGGGGTTTTCCTGGTTGCAGAAACACAACCCGAATATAGACTGGTCTCAAAATAAAATAACACTAAGTTCTTCTTATTGTTTGAAGACCTGTTACCCACACTGTACCATAGCTACTCTAGAGAATGGGATACCCAGACCTTATCAGGATCTGGCAGAGGTTTTTGACCTTAAAGAGGCAGAAAGTCTTCCCCCACACAGGGAGTTCGATTGCCCGATAGATCTAATACCTGGGTCACAAGTTCCACATGGGAAAATATATCCCCTCTCTCAAACCGAACTAGCTTTTGTAAGAACCTACTTAGACGATAATCTGCGCAAAGGGTTCATTTCACATTCTACTTCCCCTGCAGCAGCAGGTATGTTTTTAGTTAAAAACAAGGATGGGACGATACGTCCTATTATTGACTACAGAGCACTAAATGATATTACCTTAAAGAACAGATACCCACTACCCTTAATTCCTGAGCTTCTTGAACGCTTACATGGCGCCACCATCTATTCTAAACTTGATTTGAAGGGTGCTTATAATTTAATTAGAATCAAACAAGGTGACGAATGGAAAACAGCGTTTAGAACACGTTATGGGCTATATCAATACAATGTGATGCCTTTCGGCCTAAGTAATGCGCCCGCTACATTCCAACATTTTATTAACGAAATCTTTCGAGATTTGTTGGATGTATGTGTTATAATTTATTTGGATGACATCCTCATTTATTCTAAAACATTACAAGATCATGAGAAACATGTACGTTGGGTGCTTACTAGGCTAAAAGACCACAAACTATACGCTAAGCTTGAGAAATGTTCTTTTCACGTTCAAGAAATTAAGTTCTTGGGTTATATTATAACACCAAATAAAATCATGATGGATCCAGAAAAGGTTTCTGCAATTGTAAATTGGCCAGTTCCCACAACTGTTAAAGCTCTACAAAGATTCATTGGGTTCTCAAATTTTTATCGTCGTTTTATTAAAGATTTTTCACTAATTGTAAAACCGTTAACACAACTAACAAGTAAGAAACAGAGATTTACTTGGACTAAGGAAGCTCAATTATCTTTTGAGACTCTAAAGAATCAATTCATTAATGCACCAGTTTTAACATTACCCAACTTTGATACACAATTTATTCTTGAAGTAGACGCCTCAAATACTGGTATTGGGGCAATTCTTTCACAAAAGAATAAAGATAAAACAGAAACCCATCCCATAGCCTTCTATTCAAGAATGCTCACTACTGCTGAAAAGAACTATACTATAGGGGATAAAGAATTACTGGCAATAAAATGTTCACTGGAACATTGGAGACATCTCCTTGAAGGTTCAAATCTCCCTTTCATAATTTTCACTGATCACAAGAACTTAGAATACTTAAAGAAAAGTAAAACACTTAATTCACGACAGGTCCGTTGGTCCATCTTTTTAGACCGGTTTAATTTTTTAATTACATATAAACCAGGGAAACTCAATATTAAGGCAGACGCCTTATCTAGAATGTATGAAAAAGATCTGTCTGATGACCCTGAGTTTGTAATCCCTGAAGAAAGATTCATAGGAGTTATATCTTCTCTAGAACAAGAAATACTTGAGGTTCTAAATAAAGACCCTAACATACCTGGATCTTGTGATAAAGATCCACAGACGGGACTATATTATTACAAAAGGAAGTTGTTCATTCCTGAATCTTTAAGGAACACTATCCTTAAACAAACCCATGATGGAACTTTAGCTGGTCACCTGGGAATCCAAAAAACCATAGAATTAACTAGAAGAAATTTCTGGTGGCCTGGGATGAACCACACAATTTACCTATACATAACAAACTGTGATGTTTGTGCTAGAAACAAGATCTCCCATAAAAAACCCATAGGCCTCTTAAGACCTCTGCCTATCCCAGATAAACCATGGGAGACCATATCTATGGATTTTATTGTTGATCTCCCTAAATCTCAACATCACACTACCATACTAGTTGTAATAGATCATCTAACGCGTATGGCTCATTTCATACCTATGAAAGGTTTGCCTTCCGCTCTTGCAACAGCTACAGCCTTTTTGAATCAAATTGTAAGATTACATGGATTACCCACCGTAATAATTACGGACAGGGGTACACAATTCACCTCTTCTTTCTGGAAATCCCTATGCATATTACTAAAAGTAGATAGTAGATACACTACTGCATTCCATCCCCAAACAAATGGACTTACAGAAAGAACGAATCAAACCCTTGAACAATATCTTAGGTGTTTCATTACCTACTTACAAGATGATTGGATTGATTATATCCCCATGGCAGAATTTTCTTACAACAATTCTGTTTCCACTTCTCTTAAAATGTCACCTTTCTTTGCTACTTATGGATTTAATCCCAATACCGTATCTCTTTCTAGAAAAGAAGTAAACTCACCTAGTGCCACAGAATTCACCAATTCTTTACAAGAAAGGTTAGATCAATTGAAGGATTCTCTCTCAAAGGCAAAAGACTATCAAAAACGTAACTATGATAAACATCATAGTCCAAGTCCCACTTATCAAATTGGTGATCAAGTTCTACTATCCATCAGGAACCTTAAGTTGCAAATACCATGTAAAAAACTTGCCAATCAATTTTTAGGACCTTTTACGATTGATAAGATCATCAACCAGAACGCAGTTAGACTCATTTTGCCTGATTCATATAAAATACATTCCACATTTCATGTGTCTCTCATTAAACCTTATTCTGCTAAAGACCATCAAGGTATTAATCTAAGACCCCCGCCTATCTTGGTGGAGAATCAGGAAGAATTTGAAGTTGAGTCTATTCTTGATTCCAGAGTAAGACGACATAAGCTGGAATATTTAATAAAGTGGAAAGGTTATGGTCCGGAGGAAAATTCTTGGCAAAGGT
Source organism: Bombina bombina (assembly GCF_027579735.1). NCBI lineage: Eukaryota > Metazoa > Chordata > Amphibia > Anura > Bombinatoridae > Bombina > Bombina bombina. The sequence continues at coordinate 385,624,865 of NC_069505.1, forward strand.
CTACTGAGATACATGCACCTCGTCTGGTTACTGCTTTTCACCGTCGTTACCCAGAGAAACCTCGGATGGAATCCCCTGAGGTGATTCCTTGACTGGGGGGATCTGTGATATTCCTTTTAGGATTATCCCCTCCCTCCTAATTAACTTTCCTTTATAGGGCAGTAACTTTCAACACTCATTGCCTGAATATTGAAGCTCACAGTTACGTTTGCTTCCTTGTGCCATTCCTACTTGCTAATTGTAGATACAGCTGATTCCCTTGAGGATTTTCTACCTGACATCGTCTTCAGATTCATACGCATCCGGATCTACATCCTCAGCGTTCCGGAAACCAAGCCGCGCACACACAGCTTCTCACCGCCATCGGCGGTCACTGCTTAGCTCTGCTCTTATCGGATCTTTGTGGGGTATTGTATGTTGGCTATCTGGATAATACTTACCTTGCTTTGTATCCTCTAATTTACCTCACGTTTGAACTGACTTACTCTGTGCAGCAATGTTATACTTACGTTCCTAATTCAGTATAAGTTGTGCCATATAAAACCGCAACAAACTCTGCTCACTACTATCAGTAAAGTTTGGAACATCCAATTATGATATATTGTTTGTGTGGTTTGGATTGCTTGGAACTGTATATATTTTAGAATGTCTGTGTGTGTGCGTGAAGACAGGTTTTGACTTCAATACCTTTGAATTGCTATCTCAATATTAATTCTACCTGACTAAAAGTTATACCTACTCAGCTGTCTCAAACCTTTATGTTATTTACTAAAAGATTTCAAAAGTAACAATCTCACAGTATCTATTCAGGTAATTTAAACTACCATTACCTGCTTAGTTTACAAAAGAGAAACACATCCTTTATTTATTGAAGGATTTTTGTTATATTTCAAACCCTTAATACAAAAGTGTACCAGTTGCTACACCTTTTTAGGTTTCCAGATAGATTCAGTGTCCATGACTCTGTCACTAACGGACAAGAGACGTCTAAAATTGGTTTCAGCTTGTCGAAACCTTCAGTCTCAATCATTCCCTTCGGTAGCCTTATGCATGGAAATTCTAGGTCTTATGACTGCTGCATCGGACGCGATCCCCTTTGCTCGTTTTCACATGCGACCTCTTCAGCTCTGTATGCTGAACCAGTGGTGCAAGGATTTTACAAAGATATCACAATTAATATCTTTAAAACCGATTGTACGACACTCTCTAACGTGGTGGACCGACCATCATCGTTTAGTTCAGGGGGCTTCTTTTGTTCTTCCGACCTGGACTGTGATCTCAACAGATGCAAGTCTTACAGGTTGGGGAGCTGTATGGGGGTCTCTGACAGCACAAGGGGTTTGGGAATCTCAGGAGGCGAGATTACCAATCAACATTTTGGAACTCCGTGCGATTTTCAGAGCTCTTCAGTCGTGGCCTCTTCTAAAGAGAGAGCCGTTCATTTGTTTTCAGACAGACAATGTCACAACCGTGGCATATGTCAATCATCAATCCAGCTCCTGTCTAATTTCTGTGGTTCATATCCCAGGTATAGACAATTGGGAAGCGGATTATCTCAGTCGCCAAACATTACATCCGGGCGAATGGTCTCTTCACCCAGAGGTATTTCTTCAGATTGTTCAAATGTGGGGACTTCCAGAAATAGATCTGATGGCTTCTCATCTAAACAAGAAGCTTCCCAGGTATCTGTCCAGATCCAGGGATCCTCAGGCGGAAGCAGTGGATGCATTGTCACTTCCTTGGAAGTATCATCCTGTCTATATCTTTCCGCCTCTAGTTCTTCTTCCAAGAGTGATTTCCAAGATTCTAAAGGAGCGTTCGTTTGTTCTGCTGGTGGCTCCAGCATGGCCTCACAGGTTTTGGTATGCGGATCTTGTTCAGATGGCTACTTGCCAACCGTGGACTCTTCCGTTAAGACCAGACCAGACCTTCTATCGCAAGGTCCTTTTTTCCATCAGGATCTCAAATCCTTAAATTAATACTATGTTACAGGCTCGTAAATCTGTGTCTAGGAAGATATATTATCGAGTCTGGAAGACTTACATTTCTTGGTGTTCTTCTCATCATTTTTCTTGGCATTCTTTTAGAATTCCTAGAATTTTACAGTTTCTTCAGGATGGTTTGGATAAAGGTTTGTCTGCAAGTTCCTTGAAAGGACAAATCTCTGCTCTTTCTGTTCTTTTTCACAGAAAGATTGCTAATGTTCCTGATATTCATTGTTTTGTACAGGCTTCGCTTCGTATAAAACCTGTCATTAAGTCAATTTCTCCTCCTTGGAGTTTGAATTTGGTTCTGGGGGCTCTTCAAGCTCCTCCGTTTGAACCTATGCATTCGCTGGATATTAAATTACTTTCTTGGAAAGTTTTGTTTCTTTTGGCCATCTCTTCTGCTAGAAGAGTTTCTGAATTATCTGCTCTTTCTTGTGAGTCTCCTTTTCTGATTTTTCATCAGGATAAGGCGGTTTTGCGAACTTCATTTAAATTTTTACCTAAGGTTGTGAATTCTAACAACATTAGTAGAGAAATTGTGGTTCCTTCGTTGTGTCCTAATCCTAAGAACTCTAAGGAAAGATCGTTGCATTCTTTGGATGTAGTTAGAGCTTTGAAATATTATGTTGAAGCTACTAAAGATTTCCGAAAGACTTCTAGTCTATTTGTTATCTTTTCTGGTTCTAGGAAAGGTCAAAAGGCTTCTGCCATTTCTTTGGCATCTTGGTTGAAATCCTTGATTCATCATGCTTATGTCGAGTCGGGTAGAACTCCGCCTCAAAGGATTACAGCTCATTCGACTAGGTCAGTCTCTACTTCCTGGGCATTTAGGAATGAAGCTTCGGTTGATCAGATTTGCAAAGCAGCAACTTGGTCTTCTTTGCATACTTTTACTAAATTCTACCATTTTGATGTGTTTTCTTCTTCTGAAGCAGTTTTTGGTAGAAAAGTACTTCAGGCAGCTGTTTCAGTTTGATTCTTCTGCTTATAATTTCAGTTTTTTTCATTATAAGATTTAAACTTTATTTTGGGATGTGGATTATTTTTCAGCGGAATTGGCTGTCTTTATTTTATCCCTCCCTCTCTAATGACTCTTGCGTGGAAGATCCACATCTTGGGTATTCATTATCCCATACGTCACTAGCTCATGGACTCTTGCTAATTACATGAAAGAAAACATAATTTATGTAAGAACTTACCTGATAAATTCATTTCTTTCATATTATATTTCATATGAGTCCATGAGGCCCACCCTTCTTTTTGAGGTGGTTATGATTTTTTTGTATAAAGCACAATTATTCCAATTCCTTATTTTATATGCTTTCGCACTTTTTTCTTATCACCCCACTTCTTGGCTATTCGTTAAACTGATTTGTGGGTGGGGTGAGGGGTGTATTTATAGGCATTTTGAGGTTTGGGAAACTTTGCCCCTCCTGGTAGGAATGTATATCCCATACGTCACTAGCTCATGGACTCTTGCTAATATGAAAGAAATGAATTTATCAGGTAAGTTCTTACATAAATTATGTTTTTTTCCATTTTCCTTCAGCTGAATGACTGGGGATTATGGGTAAGGGAGGTTACACTTAAAGGGACACATAACCCAATTTTTTTCTTTTGCGATTCAGATAGAGCATGCAATTTTAAGCAACTTTCTAATTTACTCCTATTATCAATTTTTCTTTGTTCTCTTGCTATCTTTATTTGAAAAAGAAAGGCATCTAAGCTTTTTTTTTTTTTGGTTCAGTACTCTGGACAGCACTTTTTATTGGTGGATTAATTTATCCACCAATCAGCAAGGACAATCCAGGTTGTTCACCAAAAATGGGCATCTAAACTTACATTCTTGCATTTCAAAGAAAGATACCAAGAGAATAAAGAAAATTTGATAATAGGAGTAAATTAGAAAGTTTCTTAAAATGTCATGCTCTATCTGAATCACAAAAGAAAAAAATTGGGTTCAGTGTCCCTTTAACTTCTGTGCTGGAGTGCTTTTTGCCTCCTCTTCCTGGACAGGAGTTGAATATCCCACTAGTAATTGGAATGACTTTGTGGACTCTCCATTTCCGGAAAGCATAAATTTTGTTTTATTAATTATATCATTATGCCACTCATAATTTATTATTTGATTATGCCATTAATCATTTATTAATTATATAATTTTAACATGTTATATCACTAGGAATAAAGAGAAATTATTCTGAATATAATCAACATGCTTCTTCAACCTCAAATAAATAAATCTTTAATGTTTATTTTATTTCTTTGTAAATTATTAGAAAAAAAATATTTGTAAGTGTTTTTATTTTTCTAAGCATTATAACCTTAAATTGGTTATACACTAATATTTGTACACTAATATTTTCTATATACTAATATTTTATCACCTTTAACATCCCAATGATCTATTTTACCTGCTGGAGTGTATTTGCTCCTTCACCTTTATTTTAAATAGTTCTTTTTGCCCATATCAACTACAACCTATACTGAAATTATGAATATCAAACTTATTTTCTGTAGAAAAGCTATGTAAGCAGGAGACAATAGCACTGATTAATCTCCACGTGGGAATAGGAGAGAGACATAGATTTTTGTATCTGAAATAACGGGTTGTGCCCAGTCATAATTAGCATTTTAAAATGTAACTATGTTTAGAAATTAACAGGTGTGCTTTACATGAAGGAACTATTTTCCATACATTTAAATACTCTGTAGTAAGTATAACAAGTCATTTTCCAGCACATTAGGGCAAAACTAATTTTACAGTATAGTTTCCCTTCAACTATAGAACTTTGTATTTTACATAAGTATCTCAGACTTTGGAGATGATTTATCAAGCTCCGTATAGAGCTTGATGCCACTGTTTTCGTGCAAGCCTTTAGACCGCTGCTCCATAACTTGTCCGCCTGCTCTGAGGCCGGGGACAGAAATCAACCCGATCGAATACGGTTGGGTTGATTAACACCCTCTGCTAGCGGCTGTTTGGCCGCAAATCTTCACGGGGCGGTATTGCACCAGCAGTTCACAAGAACTGCTGCTGCAATGATAACTGCCGATAGCGTATGCTGTTGTCATTTATCGATGTGCAGCGGACATGATACGCTACATCGTATCATGTCCACTCGCACTATAATAAATCTACCACTTTGGTTGAGGAAGGTGAAAACTTAAAGGGACATGAAACCTAAATTTTTCTTTCATTAATCAGATAGAGCATGCAATTTTAAATAACTTTCCAATTTATTTATATTATCTCATTGACTTTCAGCTAGCTCACAGTAGTCCATTACTCTTCTTTCAACTAAGAGATACCAAGAGAATGAAGCAAATTAGATAATTGAAGTAAATTGGAAAGTTGTATAAAAAATTGATATTTGAATCATAAAAGAAAATATTAGGTTTCATGCCCCTTTAAACTCTGCTTGCTAATCAGTGTCCATGTAAGTGAGAGTGAGAAGTACTAGCATATTTTCTCTCACATTTATTACAGCAAAGATGAATTAGATACTTTGAAGTAATTGTTTTTTTATTTGTTGAATCTATAAGAATTTTTAGTATGTGTTTTTTTTTTTTAAATGTGTACCTGCCTGAAAAATAAATATTATTTGTTCGTACTCTTGTGGGGGCTGTATCAATGTCCACAAAAAGACCTTGTGAAGTTTTAGTTATCAGCCACTGAGATTCTGTCCCATGGACCCCTTACACCTCCTGTTCGTCTCCTATTCAAAACAAAAAACTTGAACTTAAAATAATCATATGTTCTTGTTTAAATTTTAGAGCGGCAGAAGACTGGGCGGAGGACATGGAGCCACACAATTCAACGTACTACCGCAGGAGCCAGGACAACAAGGGCTATATCTTTAGAGCTCCATATAGGGACTGTAAGTATCAGTCAATATAAGAGCATTTATTACTGAAAAAAGGAGTATAAGTAATGTGCGGTACCAGTATGGTAGGGTATGATTATCTGTAGGGAGTATCACTAGAGGAGTATCAGTAATGCTGTATTAGTATGGTAGGGTATGATTATCTGTTGGTAGTATCACTAGAGGAGTATTAGTAATGTGCGGTACCAGTATGGTAGGGTATGATTATCTGTAGGGAGTATCACTAGAGGAGTATCAGTAATGCTGTATTAGTATGGTAGGGTATGATTATCTGTTGGGAGTATCACTAGAGGAGTATTAGCAATGTGCGGTACCAGTATGGTAGGGTATGATTATCTGTAGGGAGTATCACTAGAGGAGTATGAGTAATGCTCTATTAGTATGGTAGGGTATGATTATCTGTAGGGAGTATCACTAGAGGAGTATGAGTAATGCTGTATCAGTATGGTAATATATGATTATCTGTAGGGAGTATCACTAGAGGCGTATGAGTAATGCTGTATTAGTATGGTAGGGTATGATTATCTGTAGGGAGTATCACTAGAGGAGTATGAGTAATGCTGTATCAGTATGGTAAGGTATGATTATCTGTAGGGAGTATCACTAGAGGAGTATGAGTAATGCTGTATCAGTATGGTAAGGTATGATTATCTGTAGGGAGTATCACTAGAGTATGAGTAATGCTGTATTAGTATGGTAGGGTATGATTATCTGTAGGGAGTATCACTAGAGGAGTATGAGTAATGCTGTATCAGTATGGTAAGGTAAGATTATCTGTAGGGAGTATCACTAGAGGAGTATGAGTAATGCTGTATCAGTATGGTAAGGTATGATTATTTGTAGGGAGTATCACTAGATGAGTATGAGTAATGCTGTATCAGTAGGGTAATGTATGATTATCTGTAGGGAGTATCACTAGAGGAGTATGAGTAATGCTGTATTATTATAGTAGGATATGATTATCTGTAGGGAGTATCACTAGAGGAGTATGAGTAATGCTGTATCAGTATGGTAGGGTATGATTATCTGTAGGGAGTATCACTAGAGGAGTATGAGCCATGCTATATCAGTATCGTAAGGTATTAGTATCTGTAGGGAGTATCACTAGAGGAGTATGAGCCATGCTATATCAGTATCGTAAGGTAAAAGTATCTGTAGGGAGTATCACTAGAGGAGTATAAGTAATGCTGTATCAGTATGGTAATGTATGATTATCTGTAGGGAGTATCACTAGAAGAGTATGAGTAATGCTTTATCAGTATGGTAGGGTATGATTATCTGTAGGAAGTATCACTAGAGGAGTATGAGTAATGCTGTATTAGTATGGTAATGTATGATTATCTGTAGGGAGTATCACTAGAAGAGTATGAGTAATGCTGTATTAGTATGGCAATGTATGATTATCTGTAGGGAGTATCACTAGAAGAGTATGAGTAATGCTTTATCAGTATGGTAGGGTATGATTATCTGTAGGAAGTATCACTAGAGGAGTATGAGTAATGCTGTATTAGTATGGTAATGTATGATTATCTGTAGGGAGTATCACTAGAAGAGTATGAGTAATGCTGTATTAGTATGGCAATGTATGATTATTTGTAGGGAGTATCATTAGAGGAGTATGAGTAATGCTGTATCAGTATGGTAGGGTATGATTATCTGTAGGGAGTATCACTAGAGGAGTATGAGTAATGCTGTATCAGTATGGTATGGTATGATTATCTGTAGAGAATATCACTAGAGGCGTATGAGTAATGCTGTATCAGTATGGTAAGGTATAATTATCTGTAGAGAGTATCATTAGAGGAGTATGAGTAATGCTGTATCAGTATGGTAGGGTATGATTATCTGTAGAAAGTATCACTAGAGAAGTATGAGTAATGCTGTATCAGTATGGTAAGGTATTATTATCTGTAGCGAGTATCACTATAGGAGTATGAGTAATGCTGTATCAGTATGGTAAGTTATGATTATCTGTAGGGAGTATCACTAGAGGATTATGATTAATGCTATATCAGTATGGTAGGGTATGATTATCTGTTAGGAGTATCACTAGAGGACTATGAGTAATGTGGTATCATTGTGGTAAAGAAACAATGGGCAAATACATTACAGCAAAATAAAAGGAAAATATAAACAAATATTTTAAAGTTTAGACTAGATAAGGAGTTGACCTAATTCTGTGACTCCCCAGACTATTTGCTGGGATACAATATTGTGTTCTGATACACAGTTTGAAAATGAGAGGGCTATGTGAAGATTTGTAGAAGTGAACTCTGGCATGCTAGTCATTCTGAGGCAATAGGACAGCTTAGAAGGTCCAAGCTTGTTAGCGAGAACTATATCCAAACCTTTGGTAGTCATTTAAAGGACAGTTGTCTCTCCCTACACCCTTTCGGCCACCTTAAATAAAAACGTAACATTTGTGAAATGTTTGAGAAGCTGTGACGGGTCTTCTACCAGTTATTGGAAGGTGTTTGGCTTGTGATCTAATGAACTGCCAAGAGAAGACTATAGATGCCAGCCTTGTCTCCTCCTCATTTTTATTAGAAAGTAGGAGAGTACCAGGTAGCAATATCTGTTCATATTTACCTTGCCTTGGCCATTAAAATTGCTATCCCGGGGGGCGGAGAAAACAGCCGAAGCGACCAGACGCATCCTTGAGAAGCTCCTGATTCACAAACCATATATTTGAGATAAAATTACAAATATGAGATCTAAATGCTGACTAAACTGTCCCTGACATCAAGTAGCATCTATAAGACCGCCACTAGAGCTGGAGAGACGGTTTTGAGGTCGCGCTACAGCCTAAACCAGATAAGAACGCCACGCTGTAAGTGTAGCCATTTATTTATCTCTCTCACGCCTAAGAAACATTGAGCTTAGACTGACACATACTACTCCGGGAACCTGGGTTAAAAAAAAAAAAAAAGAACTTTGCTATCAGAAGTGGCTAACCTGTTAACTAAAATTCATTGTCATGGAGGAGTTTTCATCCACTATACAAGCGCTATTAAGGAACCTTGACAGGAAACTAAGCCTGAGAATGGCCACCCTTATCGTGATCCTGAAACATGGAGACAAGGAGAGAGATGATACTCACTATCCGGATGCAGGGCCTGACCTGACCACATTGTCACAAGCGGATGCGCAACTGCCTGAGGTTCAGGCTCCCTCTCCGGAGATCATTCCGACAATTGTGGACTGTGTAACAATAGAGGCCAGCACATGAATTACAGAGCTGCCTATAAATTACCTACCCTCAATCATTCAAGTCCCACAAGAGGTCTTAGTAATGAGGTCAGCAGCTAAGGCTACAATGGAGTCCTGGGTGGCCTTACAACACACTGGATCATGTCCGCAGGAGAATTATCAACCTAACAGCGGACTGCAAAAAACAGATACTGCTCCTGTTCCACCATGTACCCAATCCCAATAGCTTAGGGTCTATTTGCCACTCGACTAATGAATATATTGAGGTGCCAGTCTTACTCAAAAAGGATCTCTGCCATTTCATATATTGTGCTGTAATGTTACCCTCCAATAGATCTTAAACACCTGCCTTAGACTTACTCTTAACTCAGTAGAATATAGTCATAACTACTCACCCTATTGGGAGTGTGAAATAATTCTTAGTCTAAACCTATCCTCCCTACTAACAGTTTTGTATTTGTTGAACTGTCAGCGGCCGAGACGGAAACACTCGTACAATAAGCACCAGATATGTCCAGTTTTCTCTCACCTATGGGGATCAAAACTTGGTTCTGTTAACATTCTCTAGCTCTTAAATAGGCACAAGCTACACACCTCTTATGTCTGGCTATTCACATGAGAATACATCCCTAGTAAGCTTCTACTTAACAACTCTCTCCTCATAAACTCACTCCTTATCTACACCATTATCATATACTACCTAACTCTGGATTTATAGGGCTTACATTGGAGCGGCTCTGGCCCGCTGTCATTTTCTACCTAACATATATATCATATGTACCCCATCATTCTATACATTCCTATATGGCTTGCTGTCATTCTCTGCCTAATATATACCTTACATATTATATCACATGCTATTTTTTCCCCATATGTTCTAAGGTCCAAGAGTGACCATTACAAATGCCAACCTCCCTCACTCTTGTATTCTGAGATCAGTTAGATCCAAGAGTGGCCTGGGTTTCATTTTGATATATCCAACTATATAGTTGACATATATGACAGTTATGATTCATAATTTCGCTTATTTCTCTGTATATTACCTGCAGGATATTTCTATTATATATGTTATCCAGCTAGAATACTGTATCTGTTATCATTCATATACATTTCAAAAGAAGTCTACGATTTTAGAGCGTATGTTACTAGATATTTTCTCTTTCAGGGCAGGTTCTGTATATTGTTTACCATTAACCTTTAAGAGCTTTCTAGACTATAGAGCTTGAGTAGAAGTGTAACCCTGCATTTCTTATGTATGGATACATATTTTGTAAAGGATTTCTAGTGTAAATTGCTCTTGAGTGAAACTCATACAGTGAGTATACCACAAGCAAGTTGAAAATAACGATTTTTCATCAAACGTAAGTTTCGTTCAATCGCAGAGTAGAGAATAAATGTTTCCCATTGTGAAGTAACCAAATACATAGGGGCCGCTGAGCGGACATGAGCGCTGCTTCCTAACTGCTGTTTCTGGCGAGCCTGAAGGCTCCTGTGGAAACAGCTGCATTGGGGGCGATTGACAACTTGTTAAATCAGCCCCCTAGTTGGGACTTTATTGGTTAACAGTACATGTGTGTAGGACATGTTATTGATATACATTATACTGTTAAATTGTTCATTATACAAAAAATTTTTCTTTTTATTTATATAATCATAAGTAACAGTACGGAAAATTAATATCTTACATAAACAATTGCCTCAGATTTTTCCATTTACAATAGTGGACATTTAAACTCACATTGTAAGACTTTTTTTTGTAAAGTTTCTACCATGAATCTGTTAATTCTTGAAAAACTTAAATTTCTTACTGTAGGCAATGGTATCCTGGGACACACAGCTTCAAGTATGACAAGAAACCATTGATATACCCAGGACAGTAACATAAGTTAAAAAAATAATTATGAAATAATATTAAAATGCCATCTTTAAAACAAAATAATGAAAAAAGTTGACTACAATGTTCCTTTAAAGGGACATTGAACAGCTTTAGATTCTGCAATATATAGTTGTTATTATATGCAGAGTACTTTCATTATGTATTTTGTCCCATTTTCCTGTAATTTAAAATTTTTACAAAATTAACAAGTTCAAAAATATATTTAATAATAAAATAAAATAATAAATAAAGTAAAAATAATTTTCCACACAATCTAAATCTTAAATTAGAGGACAGAACCAAATTGTAAATGATAGTATATTATAGTATATTTCTTTCTGAAATAGCACTTTCTGTGACATCATCAGATATGTAAATTCATGTACATTATTAAATAATATTAAAAATTGTCAAGTCTGGTACATATAAAAAAAATATTCTCGGGGTTCAGTGTTGTACAAGATGAGAGACAACATTTGTTTGGAAAATTTTGCTAGTTCTCTGTATATAAACATACATTATATAACACAATAAAAGTTTGATTTGTATTTCACAGCTGTGAGGCCTAGTAAGGATCCAGCCTTACCCAGCTAAATTTTAGGTGCAGCTGGGGCAGATGGTGGAGCAATTGGAGGACACACATGGTTTTTTAAGATTTTAATCCAGGGTGCCAGGGCCTAATTTTAAGGTGCCAGTGGATACCTGGCGTCTGTGTTTGTCGAGCCGTGTTTTAGTATAACAAGAATTTTCGTTGAATCAACATTTTTTGTCACTTTGAGTACATTTTGGCTTTGTCTTCTAAACCTAAAAAACAATAAATGAGGCACATTTGAATTGTTAAACTAAATAACTGATATGATATAATAGGAATATCTGGCTAATTACATGAAAAAATATGAGAAATTGTATTTTCACAGGCTTTTTATAGGATATGTCACAGACTGTTAATGAACTGATAAAATATGCATTCAAAGTTAACCCCTTCACAACAGCCACCATAGTCTGTACGTCGGCTGTTTGTAGCTGTTCCAGGACTGTAGGACCACAGCTTTCCCACTGTTGCCAACTGTCGTGAAGAGATTGAACGAAAACACAATGACTTATGGTTCAATATTAGTCAAGACTGGCTAATATTTATTAATATGTATGTGCTGTTAGGAAATTGCTAGGCATAGAGGTCAAGTATTATCATGCATTATCTTCCCTTTTCAATGATTTATCATCTCCCAACAGCTGGGTACCGATCCCACGAGATGGAGAACACAACCATTGGCATCCTAGTGAGCACTGCAATGGAGCTGGAGATCAGGGGGAAAAGGCTGAAGCCTGCAGGTGATCCTGGGAAGGGTGAACTGTAGACAAATGTGCACAAGAAGGCCCATGTGATAATGAAACAGAGAAATTGTGGTGGAAAAAAAGTGTGAGAGACAGGAGTTATGAACCAAGGAGTGACAGTCAGGAGAAAGGGGGTTAGTCTAATAGAAGTGAAGGAGGCAAAATCAGAATGATGTACAACAGACCAGTAGAGGTTAGTGGTATAGACAAAAGAGGATGCCATTGTGATTGACACCATAGTGACAGTGGTTAGTGTAAGACTAGAGAGAAATTTGGGTCAGTGGGAGAGATAGGACAGTGACAGGTTAGTGTGAGAAACACTAGATAAGAGTTTAGTGTGATGACCAGGAGAGGGGCAGAAGTTAGTGTTATAGTCAGTGGAGAGACAGAAAGGTCAGTTTCATGAACATAAAAGGGTCACAGGTTAGAGGAACCAGCATGTAAGGAGGTGGGCATAAGGAACATTATATTAGTAGAGTTTAGTGGGATGGACAAAAGAAAATCAAAGGTCTATTTGATAAAAGAAGACCGGGGGAGTCAGCATCATGGCCATTGATTGTTGTAATTGAGAAGAGAGGGATAGGTCATGGCCATGGAAGGGACAGTTCATTGGCAGCAAAACATTATAAGAAGTAGGTGGACTATAGGTCTTGTCAAAATGTAAATGCTATTGAATGTTTTATGTGTCTTTCTTTAAAATTTAAGTCCAAAGCTGTTTGTGTCCATTCCTCCTCTCCTATCACATTGCTTTCTGTCCTCTGTATTTCTTGTTCTTCCTCTCCCTTGTATATGCTCCTTGTTGATTCTGTCAATGGTCCTTTTCCTTCTCTTCCTGACTATCCTCCTTGTCCACCTCTTCCTGTCTATCCTCCTTGTCCACCTCTTCTTGTCTATCCTCCTTGTCCACCTCTTCCTGTCTATCCTCATTGTCCACCTCTTCCTGTTATCCTCCTTGTCCACCTCTTCCTGTCTTTGCTCCTTGTCCTTCTCTTCCTGTCTATCCTCCTTGTCCTTCTCTTCCTGTCTATCCTCCTTGTCCTCTTTTTCCTGTCAATGCTCTGTCCTCTTCTCCTCTGTCTATGTTCCATGTCTTCTTCGTGTCTATGTTCCATGTCCTCTTCTCCTCTGTCTATGTTCCATGTCCTCTTCTTCGTGTCTATGTTCCATGTCCTTTTCTCTTCTGCCTATGCTATATTCTTCATCTCCTCTATATATGGTCCTTGTTCATTCTCACTTCTCTCTATGCTCCTTGTCCTCCTTTTCTGTCTGTGCTTTCTTGTTCCTCCTCTCCCCTGTCATTGTTGCTTGTTCTACTCCCCTCTGTTTATGCTCCTTGTTCATCGTCTCCTCTGTGCTTTTTGCCCCTGCTCCCTAGTATTGCTCTTTGTTCATCCATTCTCTTCCTTATGCTTTATTGTCTCTCCTCCAATCTCTATGTCCCATATATCTGCTCTTTCTTCTCCAGTCACACTGACTCTCCTCACTCCCCCCCTTGCCCTTTGTTTAAATTAATCCACTTTTCTCCTAGTTACTTTATTTCTCTCTCCTCCTCTCTTCTGCATCTCACATATTATCTCCCTCTTTCTGCCTGTAGTGGTTGGGGTGAAGTTGGACTTGGAGTCTTGGGTTGAAAAATTTAAAGTTTTGGCCAGCAACCATTCAGAAGGACACCCCCAGGGATCACGCAAGGTTAGCTTCTCTGAATTCTTTTCATCAAACAATGTGACATCAGATGATTTTATCCCATCTAGCTGCCCCATTTGTATCTGATGCAAACCCTATTGGTTCTACGTCATTTGTATATAAATATTTTGTCTATCTCATATATTTTATAAATGAATGTATTACATGACTCCTCTACCCCATCTTTAATAGTAGTTACTCCTTACATGTATTTAGTCTATCCAACAACCTTACCACAATGATCCACAAAGAGAGCAATTATTTATATCATAAAACTTGAAATGGGTTCATAGAATCTAAACAAACATTGTTAAGTTGGATGTAAATTTCTTTCATAAATGTGGTGAGAGTCTATGATCCAATACTCATGGGAAATACTACTCATGACCACTAGGAGAAGGCAAAGATTCCCAAAACTCCAATAGCCCTTAAAAACCCCTCCCACCTTACTGTAAACTAGTCTTATTTTTGCCTCCGCAGGAGGAAGGTGAAGAATGAAGGTGCTCCAGATGTTCTTCAGTGAAAGGGGCCCCAGACCAATTTGAGGCCCAGTTTCCCCTCAGAGAGCTACTGTTTGACAGCTTTTGGAGTATGGGGTAGTTGCATAATTACAGCCAGTAGGAGTTAGTCACATGCCTGCCACAGGTGTCGTGGGGACCAGTCCCTAGCCTCCTACTGTTTGATCGTCGTAATACTCCATATACATAGATCCGTGCAGCACTGGATTGGCTATTAGGTAAGTATGGGGTTTGTTATTGTAGGCACTCCGCCTAAAGGCTATTAATAGGTACACTTGGGATTGTACATCATAGCCAGAGGACTATTGTGACAGGAATTGGGCTTAAGGAATCTTTATATAATTTTACAGTCTTTGTAGGGCCAGATTACAAGTGGAGTGCTAAATATCGCTTGCATGCATTACAAATTAATCCCAATCCGAACGTGCCCTTCCATAGGTTCCTATAGGAGCCTCGTTCTGATGCCGTCACAGATTGCATCCGAATCTCACTCAGCGAAGGGCGGTAAGTCGTGCCGCAATGGCAGCAAATGTAAATATATATGTATATAAGCATATATATATATATATATATATATATCTACATTTGGTCTATGAGAACACACAGTTCCCATAGACTCCAATGTAAAGGCACTTTTCAGTGCCGTTTTTTTTTCTAACACCCCACTCCCACCAACATCCCAAAATACTGCCTAGTGCAGTTGTTTTTTTCAGGGCACTTTTAGAAAATGAACCAGAGATCTAATCTCTGGTTAATTTTCGGAGCGCTAATTGCTACCGTGAGCTTGCGGTAGAAAAAAACAGCCACTTGTAATGGATGGTTAATTATTGCACTCCTGCAAATTTACCCCTTTGCGGGAGCGAAATAATTTAGAGCTCCCCTTGTAATTTTGCCTATATTTTGTTAGGGCGTCAGATTTTTAAGAGTGTTTGCGCTTGTTGGCTTATTATTTATTTTCCAATAGTCCTCTGTGTTTTAGGTCATTGCATTCTTTTGTTTTACGCACATTGGCTTTTTTTCCACACCTGGCCGGTTAGCACACGTCGGGTTTGCACGCATGTGCATGTATCTGGTTTCCTTATTACGTTGCTGATGTGAGTGTTGGCTTTTTAGCACACCTTTGTTTTCGTGCACATAGTCTATTTAGCTCACTTTATTCATTTGTGTGCCTGTCAGTTGATATTCTTTTGTGTGAGGAGCATGGTTTTAGCTGTCACGCTTTTAGAATTCCTAGAATTCTTCACTTCAAGATGATTTGGACAAATTTTATCTTCCAGTATTTTTAAAGGGCCAGATTTCGTCTCTTTCAGTCTTACTTCACAAGAAGATTGCTAAATGTCCTGATATTTAGAGATTTGTTCAGGCTTTAGTCAGAATTAAGCCAGTGATTAAACCAATTTCTCCTTCTTGGAATCTTTTTTTTTTTTTTTAAATTTGTTTTTATTATCCAACATTGAGTGCAGAAAATACAGCAGGATACGCCACGCAGGGCTTGATATGAAAAGATAAAAAACAAATCTCTACATATAATAAACGATACAGTCATACGTGAAACATATCCTTTGTTAATATACAAATCCAACCTGCATTCAATGGAGGTATTTTATACAATTCTTTTACTACAAGACAAGACACGCAAGAAAGGAAGGGAAAAAAAAAGGAAGAAGAAAAAAAACAAAAAAAAAAAAACAAACAGATTCTATGGGGGGTAGTTATCAAGCCGTCTACTTTTCAGCCTTCGCCGGCCCAATACGCCCGCCTAAGCTCGCCTACCTTCGCCGCCGCGGACCTTGAATACGTTCGCCTAAGTTATCAAATAAAGCTGTCAAAAAGCCGCGGGGCGATGAGACGCGGACTGTGAAAGTTATCACTCATCCGATCTCGCTGCTCTTCGGCTTTTTCCCAGCTTTATTGCTAGCCTGTCACTAAGCACTCACACTAAACTACACTGTTCTATCCCTATACCTGCGCCCCCGGAGCCTCCCGCAACTCAATAAAGTTACTAACCCCTAAACCGCCGCTCCTATACCCTTCCGCAAGTCTTATAAATGTATTAACCCCTAAACCGCCGCTCCTAGACCCTGCCGCAACTCTTATAAATGTATTAACCCCTAAACTGCCGCCCCGGACACCGCTGCCACCTACAGTATACCTAGTAACCCCTATCCTGCCCCCCCTATACCGTCGCCCTCTATAATAAAATTATTAACCCCTATCCTGCTGATCCCGCACCTCGCCGCAACTAAATAAATAGTTTAACCCCTAAACCGCCGCTCCCTGAACCCGCCGCAACCTATATTAAATTTATTAACCCCTATCCTGCCCCCCCTACACCGACGCCACCTATAATAAATTTATTAACCCCTATCCTGCCCCCCACTACACTGCCGCCACTGTAATAAAATTATTAACCCCTAACCCTAACGCCCCCCTAACTTAAATATTAATTAAATAAATCTAAATAATATTTCTATTATTAACTAAATGAATCCTATTTAAAACTAAATACTTACCTTTAAAATAAACCCTAATATAGCTACAATATAAATAATAATAACTATCTTAGGATTTATTTTTATTTTACAGGCAACTTTCAATTTATTTTAACTAGGTACAATAGCTATTAAATAGTTATTAACTATTTAATAGCTACCTAGCTAAAATAAACTGAAATTTACCTGTAAAATAAATCCTAACCTTAGCTATAATTACACCTAACACTACACTATACTTTAATAAATTATTCCTATTTAAAACTAAATACTTACCTGTAAAATAAACCCTAATATAGCTACAATATAAATTATAATTATATTGTAGCTATCTTAGGATTTATATTTATTTTACAGGTAACTTTGTATTTATTTTAGCTAGTTAGAATAGTTATTAAATAGTTATTAACTATTTAATAACTACCTAGCTAAAAGAAATACAAAATTACCTGTAAAATAAATCCTAACCTAAGTTACAATTAAACCTAATACTACACTATCATTAAATTAATTAAATAAACTACCTACAAATAACTACAATTAAATACAATTACATAAACTAACTAAAGTACAAAAAATAAAAAAAGCTAAGTTACAAAAAATAAAATAAGTTACAAACATTTTAAAAATATTACAACAATTTTAAGCTACTTACACCTAATCTAAGCCCCCTAATAAAATAACAACCCCCCCAAAATAAAAAAATGCCCTACCCTATTCTAAATTAAATAAAGTTCAAATCTCTTTTACCTTACCAGCCCTTAAAAGGGCCATTTGTGGGGGCATGCCCCAAAAAGTTCAGCTCTTTTGCCTGTAAAAGAAAAATACAACCCCCCCCCAACATTAAAACCCACCACCCACATACCCCTAATCTAACCCAAACCCCCCTTACAAAAACCTAACACTAATCCCCTGAAGATCATCCTACCTTGAGTTGTCTTCACTCAGCCGAGCAGCGATGGAACCGAAGTGGACATCCGGAGCGGAAGAAGTTAATCCTCCAAGCGGCGCTGAAGAAATCTTCCACCCGATGAAGTCATCATCCAGGCGGCGCTGAAGAAGTCTTCGATCCGGGCGATGTCATCTTCCAAGAGGCGCTGAAGAGGTCTTCTATCCGGGCGATGTCATCTTCCAAGCCGGGTCTTGAATCTTCCTCCCGCCGACGCGGAACATCCTTCTTCACCGACGGACTACGACGAATGAAGGCTCCTTTAAGGGACGTCATCCAAGATGGCGTCCCCTCAATTCCAATTGGCTGATAGGATTCTATCAGCCAATCGGAATTAAGGTAGGAAAAATCTGATTGGCTGATGGAATCAGCCAATCAGATTGAGCTTGCATTCTATTGGCTGTTCCGATCAGCCAATAGAATGCGAGCTCAATCTGATTGGCTGATTGGATCAGCCAATCGGATTGAACTTGAATCTGATTGGCTGATTCCATCAGCCAATCAGATTTTTCCTACCTTAATTCCGATTGGCTGATAGAATCCTATCAGCCAATCGGAATTGAGGGGACGCCATCTTGGATGACGTCCCTTAAAGGAGCCTTCATTCGTCGTAGTCCGTCGGTGAAGAAGGATGTTCCGCGTCGGCGGGAGGAAGATTCAAGACCCGGCTTGGAAGATGACATCGCCCGGATAGAAGACCTCTTCAGCGCCTCTTGGAAGATGACATCGCCCGGATCGAAGACTTCTTCAGCGCCGCCTGGATGATGACTTCATCGGATGGAAGATTTCTTCAGCGCCGCTTGGAGGATTAACTTCTTCCGCTCCGGATGTCCACTTCGGTTCCATCGCTGCTCGGCTGAGTGAAGATGACTCAAGGTAGGATGATCTTCAGGGGATTAGTGTTAGGTTTTTGTAAGGGGGGTTTGGGTTTGATTAGGGGTATGTGGGTGGTGGGTTTTAATGTTGGGGGGGGGGTTGTATTTTTCTCTAACAGGCAAAAGAGCTGAACTTTTTGGGGCATGCCCCACAAATGGCCCTTTTAAGGGCTGGTAAGGTAAAAGAGCTTTGAACTTTATTTAATTTAGAATAGGGTAGGGCATTTTTTTATTTTGGGGGGGGGTTTGTTATTTTATTAGGGGGCTTAAATTAGGTGTAAGTAGCTTAAAATTGTTGTAATATTTTTAAAATGTTTGTAACTTATTTTTTTATTTTTTGTAACTTAGCTTTTTTTATTTTTTGTACTTTAGTTAGTTTATGTAATTGTATTTAATTGTAGTTATTTGTAGGTAGTTTATTTAATTAATTAATGATAGTGTAGTATTAGGTTTAATTGTAACTTAGGTTAGGATTTATTTTACAGGTAATTTTGTATTTCTTTTAGATAGGTAGTTATTAAATAGTTAATAACTATTTAATAACTATTCTAACTAGCTAAAATAAATACAAAGTTACCTGTAAAATAAATATAAATCCTAAGATAGCTACAATATAATTATAATTTATATTGTAGCTATATTAGGGTTTATTTTACAGGTAAGTATTTAGTTTTAAATAGGAATAATTTATTAAAGTATAGTGTAGTGTTAGGTGTAATTATAACTTAGGTTAGGATTTATTTTACAGGTAAATTTCAGTTTATTTTAGCTAGGTAGCTATTAAATAGTTAATAACTATTTAATAGCTATTGTACCTAGTTAAAATAAATTGAAAGTTGCCTGTAAAATAAAAATAAATCCTAAGATAGCTACAATATAATTATTATTTATATTGTAGCTATATTAGGGTTTATTTTAAAGGTAAGTATTTAGTTTTAAATAGGATTAACTTAGTTAATAATAGAAATATTATTTAGATTTATTTAATTAATATTTAAGTTAGGGGGGCGTTAGGGTTAGACTTAGGTTTAGGGGTTAATAATTTTATTACAGTGGCGGCGGCGTAGTGGGGGGCAGGATAGGGGTTAATAAATTTATTATAGGTGGCGACGGTGTAGGGGGGGCAGATTAGGGGTTAATAAGTTTAATATAGGTTGCGGCGGGGTCAGGGAGCGGCGGTTTAGGGGTTAATATGTATAGAGTAGCTTGCGGTGGGCTCCGGGAGCGGCGGTTTAGGGGGTAATAACTTTATTTAGATGCGGCGGTGTAGGGGGGAAAGATTAGGGGTGTTTAGACTCGGGGTACACGTTAGGGTGTTAGGTGTAGACAGCTCCCATAGGAATCAATGGGATGTCTGGCAGCAGCGAACTTGTACTTTCGCTATGGTCAGACTCCCATTGATTCCTATGGGATCCGCCGCCTCCAGGGGTGGCGGTTTGAAAACCAGGTACGCTGGGCCGTAAATGTGCCGAGCGTACCTGCTAGTCATTTGATAGCTAGCAAAAGTAGTGAGATTGTGCCGCACTTGTGTGCGGAACATCTGGAGTGACGTAAGAATCGATCTGTGTCGGACTGAGTCCGGCGGATCGAAGTTTCCGTCACAAAATTCTACTTTTGCCGGTCTCGAGCCTTTGATAACTAAGGCGAATCAGCCTCGCCACAAATACGCTGCGGAATTCCAGCGTATTTGAGGTTGACGGTTTGATAACTACCCCCCCTATGCCACTCTCCCCGTCCCCCCTCAATCCTTATTCAAAATTTCCGCTATTAATCATGTTACTCAAATGCCTATACCTATCCGTTAGGAGTAGCTGCTGGAAAAATGTCGAATCATGTAGGTGGAGTAAGACCTGTTTTTTAATGTCTTCAGGCAAATCTGCTATCATCATCTCCCATTTTGCCAAAAATAATCTAATTTGATTATCCTTTAATATTGTAGGATCTTTACTGTCTACTATTAGTTGCATAACCATATTTCCTGTGAAAGTGGTGAAGCTTGCCGCGTTTTTCCCTTTCCAGTTGCATAAAATCAACTGTCTAGCCACTAAAATAGCAGTATTTATTAGATGTTTGTTAGTCCTATCTCTATCAGACACTAGGAAAAAGATGTCATTTATCTTGAACTTGATGCTGGATGTTAAAAACCTATTGATCCAAAATTCAACTTTACACCAATATTGTTTTATCTTGGGACATTTATAGAAGACATGTAATAAATCTGCCTTCTCAGCATCACATCTTAAACACCTGCCAGTTTCTTGCCTTTTCCATCTAGAGATCCACCAAGGGGTCAGATAAGCTCTATTTAATAATTTTATATGTGATTCTCTAAACGATATTCCTCGTGTATACTCCAATATAAGAGAAAAGCTTCCTTTGAACCTTTCATAGGTTAAATTTCCCAGATCCTTATTCCATTTAGTATATAAACCATCTATTTTCCCCTGAGCCACTATAGAGTTTAATTTTTGGTATAAAAAGGTGATAGAATATATCCCTGCTTGGTAAAGCTTAATACACGATTCGAGCGATTCTGATATAGAAGCCCTTGGATCCAGCAATTTATTAGAGTCAATAAAATGACGCACTTGCAGATATGCAAAAAAGTGTGTTCTTTTAAGATTGAATTCCATTACTAGGGAGTTAAAAGTCTTGACAGTTTTAGATTCTTGGTCTATTAACTGGTAAACTCTATTTAATCCTTCCTCATTCCATTCCTTAAAGGCTTGCGTTTCCATCCCACTAATAAAATGGGGATTACCCTGGATTGGCAGGTATTAGAAGTCTAGTTGAGAGTGGCGCTACTAAAAGCTAAAAAGTATTAAAAACTAGGATATGAAATAAATATGTTACCTACTGATTTTATGTATATATTTTACCCAAATTAATAAAAATTTTTTTATTAATTTGGGTAAAATATATACATAAAATCAGTAGGTAACATATTTATTTCATATCCTAGTTTTTAATACTTTTTAGCTTTTAGTAGCGCCACTCTCAACTATAATTCATTTTAATTTCGTGACCAGGAAGGGGGTTTATAGAGAGAGGCAAAAGTATTTTAAGTCCAAGCGCTGTTTTATATATATCTTCATCCATCCCAAGGTATTAGAAGTCTGCCAGTACTAAAATAAAAGGTATCCCTTTTTTTTATATAGCATATTTACATATGCTGCTGTGTAAGATCCCCCCTTAGCCCCCAACCTCCCTGATCCCCCCCAAAACAGCTCTCTAACCCTCCCCCTCTGCCTTATTGGGGGCCATCTTGGGTACTGGCAGCTGTCTGCCAGTACCCAGTTTGCATATAAAAATGTTTTTTTTTTTAAATTTATTTAGTTTTTTCTGCAGTGTAGCTTCCCCCCCAACAAGACCAATCCCCCACCCCCTCCCAGATCCCTTAGATGACTTTTATCAGGGATTTTATCCCTCCTTTCTCCCCATAATAAAAAAAGAGTTTCTGTAGTATAAGCGGTTCCCACCCGCTCCCTCCCCGTGCACGCGCCCACCTCCCCCGTGCACGCGTGTGCGCTCCCATCGATCCCGCCCCCCTCTCTAACTAAGAAGCCATCGATAGCCGCCCGCCCGTCTCCCACTTCAGCTCCCACCAACGAATGCGGCCATCGATGTCCGGTGCAGAGAGGGCCACAGAGTGGCTCTCTGCACCGGAGGGGTAAAAAATGTTATTGCAGGATGCCTCGATATCGAGGCATCCTGCAATAACCGGAAAGCAGCTGGAAGTGATCAGGATCGCTTCCAGCTGCTTTCCAAACCGAGGACATGCAAGGTACGTCCTTGGTCGTTAAGTGACTTTTTTAAGAGGACGTACCCTGCACGTCCTCGGTCGTTAAGGGGTTAAAGGGACACTGAACCCAATTTTTTTTTCGTGATTCAGATAGAGCATGCAATTTTAAGCAAATTTCTAATTTACTCCTATTATCAATTTTTTTCGTTCTCTTGCTATCCTTATTTGAAATAGAAGGCATCTAAGCTATTATTTGGTTCAGAACTCTGGACAGTGCTTTCTTCTGTTAAGTGTGATCAGTCCACGGGTCATCATTACTTCTGGGATATTACTCCTCCCCAACAGGAAGTGCAAGAGGATTCACCCAGCAGAGCTGCATATAGCTCCTCCCCTCTACGTCACTCCCAGTCATTCTCTTGCACCCAACGACTAGATAGGATGTGTGAGAGGACTATGGTGATTATACTTAGTTTTATATCTTCAATCAAAAGTTTGTTATTTTAAAATAGCACCGGAGTGTGTTATTATCTCTCTGGCAGAGTTTGAAGAAGAATCTACCAGAGTTTTGCTATGATTTTAGCCGGAGTAGTTAAGATCATATTGCTGTTCTCGGCCATCTGAGGAGTGAGGTAAACTTCAGATCAGGGGACAGCGGGCAGATGAATCTGCATAGAGGTATGTAGCAGTTTTTATTTTCTGACAATGGAATTGATGAGAAAATCCTGCCATACCGATATAATGTCATGTATGTATACTTTACACTTCAGTATTCTGGGGAATGGTACTTCACTAGAATTACACTGTAAGAAATACATAAAGCTGTTTAATAACTAGAGATTATGTTTAACGTTTTTGCTGGAATGTAAAATCGTTTTCATTTACTGAGGTACTGAGTGAATAAATGTTTGGGCACTATTTTTCCACTTGGCAGTTGCTTAATCTGTTTTTCTGACAGTTTCTGTTCTCCCTCACTGCTGTGTGTGAGGGGGAGGGGCCGTTTTTTGGCGCTTTTTCTATGCATCAAATATTTCAGTCAGCAACTCATTGTATTCCCTGCATGATCCGGTTCATCTCTACAGAGCTCAGGGGTCTTCAAAACTTATTTTGAGGGAGGTAATTTCTCTCAGCAGAGCTGTGAGAATTATAGTTTGACTGAGATAAAAAACGTTTATTCTGTAATTTGTTTCCTGCTTTCAGAATTTGTTATCTTTGCTAATGGGATTAAACCTTTGCTAAAGTTGTGTTGTTTACAAGGATTGAGGCTATAACTGTTTCAATTTATTAATTTTCAACTGTCATAGATCTTCTGTGCTTCTTAAAGGCACAGTACATTTTAATATTATTCTAATTGAATTGTATTTCCAAGTTGCAAGTTTATTTGCTAGTGTGTTAAACATGTCTGATTCAGAGGATGATACCTGTGTCATTTGTTGCAATGCCAAAGTGGAGCCCAATAGAAATTTATGTACTAACTGTATTGATGCTACTTTAAATAAAAGTCAATCTGTACAAATTGAACAAATTTCACCAAACAACGAGGGGAGAGTTATGCCGACTAACTCGCCTCACGTGTCAGTACCTACATCTCCCGCTCAGAGGGAGGTGCGTGATATTGTAGCGCCGAGTACATCTGGGCGGCCATTACAAATCACATTACAGGATATGGCTACTGTTATGACTGAGGTTTTGGCTAAATTACCAGAACTAAGAGGTAAGCGTGATCACTCTGGGGTGAGAACAGAGTGCGCTGATAATATTAGGGCCATGTCAGACACTGCGTCACAGGTGGCAGAACATGAGGACGGAGAACTTCATTCTGTGGGTGACGGTTCTGATCCAAACAGACTGGATTCAGATATTTCAAATTTTAAATTTAAACTGGAAAACCTCTGTGTATTACTAGGGGAGGTGTTAGCGGCTCTGAATGATTGTAACACAGTTGCAATACCAGAGAAAATGTGTAGGTTGGATAAATATTTTGCGGTACCGACGAGTACTGAGGTTTTTCCTATACCTAAGAGACTTACTGAAATTGTTACTAAGGAGTGGGATAGACCCGGTGTGCCGTTCTCACCCCCTCCGATATTTAGAAAAATGTTTCCAATAGACGCCACCACAAGGGACTTATGGCAAACGGTCCCTAAGGTGGAGGGAGCAGTTTCTACCTTAGCTAAGCGTACCACTATCCCGGTGGAGGATAGCTGTGCTTTTTCAGATCCAATGGATAAAAAGTTAGAGGGTTACCTTAAGAAAATGTTTGTTCAACAAGGTTTTATATTGCAACCCCTTGCATGCATTGCGCCGATCACGGCTGCAGCGGCATTCTGGATTGAGTCTCTGGAAGAGAACATTGGTTCAGCTACTCTGGACGACATTACGGACAGGCTTAGAGTCCTTAAACTAGCTAATTCATTCATTTCGGAGGCCGTAGTACATCTTACTAAACTTACGGCGAAGAATTCAGGATTCGCCATTCAGGCACGCAGGGCGCTGTGGCTAAAATCCTGGTCAGCTGATGTTACTTCTAAGTCTAAATTGCTTAATATACCTTTCAAAGGGCAGACCTTATTCGGGCCCGGGTTGAAAGAGATTATCGCTGACATTTTAGGAGGTAAAGGCCATGCCCTGCCTCAGGACAAAGCCAAAGCCAAGACTAGACAGTCTAATTTTCGTTCCTTTCGTAATTTCAAAGCAGGAGCAGCATCAACTTCCTCTGCACCAAAACAGGAAGGAGCTGTTGCTCGCTACAGACAAGGCTGGAAACCTAACCAGTCCTGGAACAAGGGCAAGCAGACTAGGAAACCTGCTGCTGCCCCTAAAACAGCATGAATTGAGGGCCCCCGATCCGGGATCGGATCTAGTGGGGGGCAGACTTTCTCTCTTCGCCCAGGCTTGGGCAAGAGATGTTCAGGATCCCTGGGCGCTAGAGATAATATCTCAGGGATACCTTCTGGACTTCAAATACTCTCCTCCAAGAGAGAGATTTCATCTGTCAAGATTGTCAACAATCCAGACAAAGAAAGAGGCGTTTCTACGCTGCGTACAAGAGCTCTTGTTAATGGGAGTAATCCATCCAGTTCCACGATCGGAACAGGGACAGGGGTTTTACTCAAATCTGTTTGTGGTTCCCAAAAAAGAGGGAACTTTTAGACCAATCCTGGACTTAAAGATCCTAAACAAATTCCTAAGAGTTCCATCGTTCAAGATGGAGACTATTCGGACAATTTTACCTATGATCCAAGAGGGTCAATACATGACCACTGTAGATTTAAAAGATGCTTACCTTCACATACCGATTCACAAAGATCATTATCGGTACCTAAGGTTTGCCTTCCTAGACAGGCATTACCAGTTTGTGGCTCTTCCATTCGGATTGGCTACAGCTCCAAGAATCTTCACAAAGGTTCTGGGTGCTCTTCTGGCGGTACTAAGACCGCGGGGAATCTCGGTAGCTCCATACCTAGACGACATTCTGATACAAGCTTCAAGCTTTCAAACTGCCAAGTCTCATACAGAGTTAGTGCTGGCATTTCTAAGGTCACATGGATGGAAGGTGAACGAAAAGAAAAGTTCACTCGTTCCACTCACAAGAGTTCCCTTCCTGGGGACTCTTATAGATTCTGTAGAAATGAAGATTTACCTGACAGAGGACAGATTAACAAGACTTCAAAGTGCTTGCCGCACCCTTCATTCCATTCAACACCCGTCAGTGGCTCAATGCATGGAGGTAATCGGCTTAATGGTAGCGGCAATGGACATAGTACCCTTTGCACGCTTTCACCTCAGACCACTGCAACTGTGCATGCTAAGTCAGTGGAATGGGGATTACTCAGACTTATCCCCTTCTCTGAATCTGGATCAAGAGACCAGAAATTCTCTTCTATGGTGGCTTTCTCGGCCACATCTGTCCAGGGGGATGCCATTCAGCAGACCAGACTGGACAATTGTAACAACAGACGCCAGCCTTCTAGGTTGGGGTGCCGTCTGGAATTCTCTGAAGGCTCAGGGACAATGGAGTCAGGAGGAGAGTCTCCTGCCAATAAACATTCTGGAATTGAGAGCAGTTCTCAATGCCCTCCTGGCTTGGCCCCAGTTGACAACTCGGGGGTTCATCAGGTTTCAGTCGGACAACATCACGACTGTAGCTTACATCAACCATCAGGGAGGGACAAGAAGCTCCCTAGCTATGATGGAAGTATCAAAGATAATTTGCTGGGCAGAGTCTCACTCTTGCCACCTGTCAGCAATCCACATCCCGGGAGTGGAGAACTGGGAGGCGGATTTCTTAAGTCGTCAGACTTTTCATCCGGGGGAGTGGGAACTTCATCCGGAGGTCTTTGCCCAAATACTTCGACGTTGGGGCAAACCAGAGATAGATCTCATGGCGTCTCGACAGAACGCCAAGCTTCCTCGTTACAGGTCCAGATCCAGGGATCCAGGAGCAGTCCTGATAGATGCTCTGACAGCACCTTGGGACTTCAGGATGGCTTACGTGTTTCCACCCTTCCCGTTGCTTCCTCGATTGATTGCCAGAATCAAACAAGAGAGAGCATCAGTGATTCTAATTGCACCTGCGTGGCCACGCAGGACTTGGTATGCAGACCTGGTGGACATGTCATCCTGTCCACCTTGTTCTCTACCTCTGAAACAGGACCTTCTGATACAGGGTCCCTTCAAACATCAAAATCTAACTTCTCTGAAGCTGACTGCTTGGAAATTGAACGCTTGATTTTATCAAGACGTGGATTTTCTGAGTCAGTTATTGATACCTTAATACAGGCTAGGAAACCTGTTACCAGAAAGATTTACCATAAGATATGGCGTAAATACCTATATTGGTGTGAATCCAAAGGTTACTCTTGGAGTAAGGTTAGGATTCCTAGGATATTGTCTTTTCTACAAGAAGGTTTAGAAAAGGGTTTATCTGCTAGTTCATTAAAGGGACAGATCTCAGCTCTGTCCATTCTGTTACACAAACGTCTGTCAGAAGTTCCTGACGTCCAGGCTTTTTGTCAGGCTTTGGCCAGAATTAAGCCTGTGTTTAAAACTGTTGCTCCACCATGGAGTTTAAACCTTGTTCTTAATGTTTTACAGGGCGTTCCGTTTGAACCCCTTCATTCCATTGATATAAAGTTGTTATCTTGGAAAGTTCTATTTTTAATGGCTATTTCCTCGGCTCGAAGAGTCTCTGAATTATCAGCCTTACATTGTGATTCTCCTTATTTGATTTTTCATTCGGATAAGGTAGTCCTGCGTACTAAACCTGGGTTCTTACCTAAGGTAGTTACTAACAGGAATATCAATCAAGAGATTGTTGTTCCTTCTTTATGCCCAAATCCTTCTTCAAAGAAGGAACGTCTACTGCACAACCTGGATGTAGTCCGTGCTCTAAAATTTTACTTAATGGCAACTAAGGAATTTAGACAAACGTCTTCTCTGTTTGTCATTTACTCTGGGCAGAGGAGAGGTCAAAAAGCTTCCGCTACCTCTCTTTCTTTTTGGCTTCGTAGCATAATTCGTTTAGCTTATGAGACTGCTGGACAGCAGCCTCCTGAAAGAATTACAGCTCATTCTACTAGAGCTGTGGCTTCCACTTGGGCCTTCAAGAATGAGGCCTCTGTTGAACAGATTTGCAAGGCTGCAACTTGGTCTTCGCTTCATACGTTTTCCAAATTTTACAAATTTGACACTTTTGCTTCATCGGAGGCTATTTTTGGGAGAAAGGTTCTTCAGGCAGTGGTTCCTTCTGTATAAAGAGCCTGCCTATCCCTCCCGTCATCCGTGTACTTTTGCTTTGGTATTGGTATCCCAGAAGTAATGATGACCCGTGGACTGATCACACTTAACAGAAGAAAACATAATTTATGCTTACCTGATAAATTCCTTTCTTCTGTAGTGTGATCAGTCCACGGCCCGCCCTGTTTTTAAGGCAGGTAAATATTTTTTAATTTATACTCCAGTCACCACTTCACCCTTGGCTTTTCCTTTCTCGTTGGTCCTTGGTCGAATGACTGGGAGTGACGTAGAGGGGAGGAGCTATATGCAGCTCTGCTGGGTGAATCCTCTTGCACTTCCTGTTGGGGAGGAGTAATATCCCAGAAGTAATGATGACCCGTGGACTGATCACACTACAGAAGAAAGGAATTTATCAGGTAAGCATAAATTATGTTTTTTTATTGGTCGGTTAAATTAATCCACCAATCAGCAAGAACAACCCAGGTTGTTCACCAAAAATGGGCCAGCATCTAAACCGACATTCTTGCTTTTCAAATAAAGATACCAAGAGAATGAAGAAAAATTGATAATAGGAATAAATTAGAAAGTTTCTTAAAATTGCATGCTCTATCTGAATCATGAAAGAAAAAAATGTGGGTTCAGTGTCCCTCTTCAAGTATTTTTGCAGCATTAAAAAAAAGCTATACATTAAGTAATCATTTTTTTCCACCCTCATTACTCTTGGATTCCATAGCTTGGGTATTAGTTTCCCAGGAGTAATGGCTTGTGGACCACCATCTTTATGAAAGAAAATATAATTTTTGCTTACCTGATAAATTATTTTCATTCATGATGGTGAGAGTCCACAAGACCCTGCCCATTTTTTGATAGATTTTTGATTGTGGTCCTCCTAGTGGTCAGGAGTGGTATATTTCCCAGGATTTACCTCTTTCTACAAAGAATTCACCTCTTTTCCATGAGACAGGTAAGTTCACAAACCTGCATGTCTTTAGCATTTTATATCATCAGTGTATGCGACAATACTTGTACACACTCTTCAGAAAACCTTAAAGTAAGACTACAGTAAAAATGAAACTTTCATCATCTGGACAGATCAGGCAATTTTAAACAACTTTTATTATTACATTCCCTTTGTTCTTTGATATCTTTTGTTGAAGAGTATACCTAGGTAGTCTCAGGAGCTTCAAAGCATTGCTGAAAGCTAGCTGGTTATTGGTTGCTACACATATGCCTCTTGTAATTGGCTCTCCAGATGTGTTCAGCTAGCTTCCAGTAGTGGTGCATTGCTGCTCCTGATCTACTCTTAAATAAAGGATACCAAGAGAATGAAGCAAATTTGATAATAGAAGTAAACTAGAAAGTTGTTTAAAATTGCATGCTCTGGGGTAGATTTATCAAGCAGCGGATGCTGCCATCTACCCCCAAAAACTCAGGTCCGTCTGAAACTGTTAAGACGCAGCGGTCGTAAGATCACTGTTACTTAACTCATTCGCCATCTCTGAGGTGGCGGACAGCAGTCGTCCCGATCAGATACGATCGGGATGATTAACACCGCCTGCTAGCTGCCAATTGGCCCGTGAAACTGCAGGGGGCGGCATTGCAGAAGCAGTTCACTAGAAATGCTTGTGCAATGATAAATGCCAACAGTGTATGCTACAGCGGATCATAGCTGCCCGACATTTGATAAATCTACCCCTCTATCTTAATCCTGAAAGTCTAATTTTTACTTTACATTCCTTTTAAGGTTTATTTATATATACGTAAATCATGAAAATGTAATTTTGACGTCTATTTCTGTTGCAATGACAATGTTCAATTTTGGGGTCAGTTAAGAATAATTTTTTCTGCATATTAGACTATAATATATGTGTGTGTGGGATATAATCATTTTTTCTGCATATTAGACTACAATATATGTGTGTGTGGGATATAATCATTTTAAACCTTGGGTCAATATGTAGATATACAACAAAGGTTATTTCTCAGTCTGTGACTTTGAGTATATTTCTACTGACTGATTTTTGTACCCTTATAACCCCCCTTGCAGTGTAGCCCCTCTTCCAGCTGTGAGATGGACTGTGACGTTAACAATGAGGTGAGTGCCCAGGATCACTCTGCAGGAGCAGCCATCATTCTGTGATCACTTGTCACATTACGTTAAAGGGATAAGAAACCAAAAAATGTTCTTTCATGGTTCAGATAGAGCTTACAATTGTAAGCAACTTTCTAATTTACTTCTATTTAAATGTTTTATTTGTTCTCTTGGTTGCTTAAAATAAAATGCTCTATCTGAATCATGAAAGAAAAAGTTTGGGTTTCATATCCCTTTAAAGGGACAGTCTACCATAGAATTGTTACTGTTTAAAAAGAGAGATAATCCCTTTATTACCCATTCCCCAGTTTTGCATAACCAACACAGTTATAGTAATGTACTTTTTACCTCTGTGATTACCTTGTATCTAGGAACCTTCTTCCAGCCCCCTGATCACATGACTGTGACTGTTTATTATCTATTGTCTTAACTTTAGCATTGTTTTGTGCTAAATCTTAAATAACCCCCTGTGCCTGAACACAGTGTTATCCATATGTACTTTCTGTCTCTTTGTGTTGAAAAGAGATTTAAAAAGCCTGTGATAAGAGGCAGCCCTCAAAGGCTTAGAAATTAGCATATGAGCCCACCTATGTTTAGTTTAAACTAAGAATACCAAGAGAAAAAAGCAAATTTGATGATAAAAGTAAAATGGAAAGTTGATTAAAATTAAAAATTCTATCTGAATAATGAAAGTTTAATTTATACTAGACTGTCCCTTTAACTATCGTCTACTGTAAGTGGAACCCCAGGACTTTCTCTTTAAAGGGATATGAAACCTAAAAGTTTTCTTTTGTGATTCAGACAGAACATACAATTTAAAAAAAAAGTTTACAATTTACTTTTTTTTTTCATCTTTGATTTGTTTCCATAGTAATTCTTTGTTGAAGAGATACCAACGCCTAGATTACGAGTCTTGCGTTAGCCTTAAAAAGCAGCATTGAGGGGTCCCAACGCTGCTTTCTTTTGCATGATGTACCGAGTCCACGGATTCATCCTTACTTGTGGGATATTATCCTACCTAACAGGAAGTGGCAAAGAGAGCAGAACAGCAGAGCTGTCTATATAGCTCCCCCCTTAACTCCACCCCCAGTCATTCTCTTTGCTGGCTCTAAGCAGGAAGGGTAAAGTGAAAGAGGTGTTAAGCTGTTAGTTTTATTTTATCTACAATCAAGAGTTTCTTATTTTTAAATGGTACCGGTGTTGTACTATTTACTCTCAGACAGGGCATAGATGAAGATTTCTGCCTGGAGGATTATGATCTTAGCATTTGTAACTAAGGTCCACTGCTGTTCCCACAGAAGCTGAGGAGTACAGGAAAACTTCAGTGTGAGGAACGGTTTCTTGCTATACAGCAATGAGGTATGTTCAGTCATATTTTCTGCAGAGACTGTGTTAACTCAGAAAGGCTGACAGTATCCCCATTAGGGGAAGGGGAAGCAGTAATCCTCGTGTTTTAAGAGGTTTTACTAGCTTGCATAAAGAGCTAATTTTCTTTTTGGGCACTCAGTTTGTTTATGAGAGATTGGGACAAACGTTTGTGTGTTCTGGGAGTAACGTTTTTTATTTTGATGGGACATTTGCTTGAGGGTTCATTTGGCTTATTTGGGGTTGTTATAACCCACATGGCTTTCAGACAAGGTTTGTTAGATTTGTGTAGGCCCCAGCAACATCGGGTGCGGTGGGCGGGGCCTATTTTCGCTCCTCAGTTGCGCATTTAGTTATACAGACAAGCAGCAAGCAACTTCTCCAGAGGTCCTGATAGTTTTCTGAGGGCCTATTCGAAGCTTTAACCCCATATTATCATTCCCTAAGGTCAGGTAGGGCCACAGCAGAGCTGTAGCAAGGTGCTAATAGGGGTTTTTATCCGGTTTTAGACAATTATCAATGCGTTTTTTTCATTTGGGGGTTTATTGCTTATTTACTTGTGGTGCAATCCTTCTAAAGCTTAGTGGGCACACTGTTAAAATTTCGGAAAATTTGAAGCAATTTTAACCTGTTTTGCAGCTTGTGTATGCTTTTTTTCTCTTAAAGGCACAGTACCGTTTTTGCAAATTGTGTTTTTTTTCCATTAAATAAAGTGTTTTCCAAGCTTGCTTGCCTCATTACTAGCCTGTTAAACATGTCTGTCACTGAGGAAACTCATTGCTCAATTTGTTTAGAAGCCATTGTGGAACCCCCTCTTAGAATGTGTCCCACTTGTACTGATATGTCTATAAATTGGAAACAGCATATTTTGACTTATAAAAATTTGGCATTAAATGATTCTCAGACAGAAGGAAATCAGGTTTTGCCATCTAGTTCTTCCCAAGTGTCACAACCAGTAACGCCCGCACAAGCGACGCCCAGTACTTCTAGTGCGTCTAATTCTTTCACCTTGCAAGATATGGCTTCAGTTATGAATACTACTTTCACAGAGGTTTTATCTAAACTGCCAGGGTTGCAAGGGAAGTGCAGTAGCTCTGGGTTAAGAACAAATGCTGAGCCTTCTGACGCTCAGACGGTCCCTAAGGTGGAGGGAGCTATTTCTACTCTGGCTAAGCGTACAACTATACCTATTGAAGACAGTTGTGCTTTCATTGATTCTATGGATAAAAAATTAGAGGGTCTCCTAAAGAAAATTTTTGTTCATCAAGGTTTTCTTCTTCAACCTATAGCGTGCATTGTTCCTGTAACCACTGCAGCTGCCTTTTGGTTTGAGGCTCTAGAAGAGGCTCTTCAGATGGAGACCCCAAAAAGCCTGCTGCTGCCACTAAGTCAGCATGAAGGGGTAGCCCCCGATCCGGGACCGGATCTAGTAGGGGGCAGACTCTCTCTCTTTGCTCAGGCCTGGGCAAGAGACGTTCAGGATTCCTGGGCAGTAGAATTTGTAACCCAGGGATACCTTCTAGATTTCAAGGATTCTCCTCCAAGGGGGAGGTTCCATCTTTCTCAATTGTCTGTAAACCCAAAAAAAGAGAGGCGTTCTTACGCTGTGTAGAAGACCTTTTTACCATAGGAGTGATCTGCCCAGTTCCAAAAGCAGAGCAGGGGCAGGGGTTCTACTCCAATCTGTTTGTAGTTCCCAAAAAAGAGGGAACCTTCAGACCAATTCTGGATCTCAAGATCCTAAACCAATTCCTAAGAGTCCCATCTTTCAAGATGGAGACCATTCGGACTATCTTATCATTGATCCAGGAGGGTCAATATATGACCACCGTGGACTTAAAGGATGCGTATCTACACATTCCTATCCAAAAAGATCATCACCAGTTCCTCAGGTTCCCCTTTCTGGACAAGCATTATCAGTTTGTGGCTCTTCCTTTCGGGTTGGCCACGGCGCCACACATTTTCACGAAGGTGCTAGGGTCCCTTCTGGCGGTTCTAAGGCCGCGGGGCATAGCAGTGGTGCCTTATCTAGACGACATTCTAATTCAAGCGTCGACTTTCCAACTAGCCAAGTCTCACACGGACTTAGTGTTGGCCCTTCTAAGATCTCACGGGTGGAAGGTGAACGTAAAACAGAGTTCTCTTTCCCCCCTCACCAGAGTTTCATTTCAAGGGACTCTGATAGACTCAGTGGACATGAAAATATTTTTGACGGAGGTCAGGAAATCAAAGATTTTTTCCACCTGCCGAGCTCTTCACTCCATTCCTCGGCCGTCAGTGGCTCAGTGTATGGAGGTAATCGGTCTAATGGTAACGGCAATGGACATAGTTCCATTTGCTTGCTTGCATCTTAGACCACTGCAGCTATGCATGCTCAATCAGTGGAATGGGGATTATGCAGATTTATCTCCTCAGATAAATCTGGATCAAGAAACCAGAGACTCTCTTCTTGGTGGTTGTCACAGGATCATCTGTCCCAGGGAATGTGTTTCCGCAGGCCAGAATGGGTTATAGTGACGACAGACGCCAGCCTTCTGGGCTGGGGTGCAGTCTGGAATTCCCTGAAAGCACAGGGTTTGTGGACTCGAGAGGAGGCTCTCCTACCGATAAATATTCTGGAACTAAGAGCGATATTCAATGCTCTCCAGGCATGGCCTCAGCTGGCTTCGGCCAGATTCATCAGGTTTCAGTCAGACAACATCACGACTGTGGCTTATATCAATCATCAGGGCGGAACAAGGAGTTCCTTAGCAATGATAGAGGTCTCAAGGATAATCCAATGGGCAGAGGCTCACTCTTGCCATCTGTCAGCGATCTATATCCCAGGTGTAGAGAACTGGGAGGCAGATTTTCTAAGTCGTCAGACTTTTCATCCGGGGGAGTGGGAATTCCACCCGGAGGTGTTTGCTCAACTGGTTCGGCTATGGGGCACACCAGAATTGGATCTGATGGCGTCTCGTCAGAACGCCAAACTTTCTCGTTACGGCTCCAGGTCAAGGGATCCTCAGGCTGTACTGATAGATGCTCTAGCAGTACCCTGGTCGTTCAACCTGGCTTATGTGTTTCCACCTTTCCCTCTCCTTCCACGTCTGATTGCCAGAATCAAACAGGAGAGAGCATCAGTGACTTTGATAGCATCTGCGTGGCGACGCAGGACTTGGTATGCAGACCTGGTGGACGTGTCATCTCTTCCACCATGGTCTCTGCCACTGAGACAGGACCTTCTGATTCAAGGTCCATTCAAGCATCCAAATCTAATTTCTCTGCAACTGACTGCTTGGACATTGAACACTTGATTCTATCGTAAATATCTTTTTTGGTGCCAATCCAAAGGCTACTCCTGGAGTAAAATCAGGATTCCTAGGATTTTGTCTTTTCTCCAAGGGGCATTGGAGTAAAGCTTGTCAGCTAGTTCTCTAAAAGAACAGATATCTGCTCTGTCTATTCTGTTGCACAAGCGTCTGGCAGATGTTTCAGACGTTCAGGCTTTTTGTCAGGCTTTAGCTAGAATTAAGCCTGTGTTTAAACCTGTTGCTCCGCCATGGAGTCTAAATTTAGTTCTTAGAGTACTTCAGGGGGTTCCATTTGAACCCATGCATTCCATAGATATTAAGCTTTTATCTTGGAAAGTTTTGTTTCTAGTTGCTATCTCCTCAGTTCGAAGAGTTTCTGAACTATCTGCATTACAATGTGACTCACCTTATCTTGTGTTCCATGCTGATAAGGTGGTTTTGCGTACCAAGCCTGGGTTCCTACCTAACATTGTTACTAACAGGAATATCAATCAGGAAATTGTTGTTCCTTCTCTGTGTCCTAATCCCTCTTGTAAGAAGGAACGTCTGTTGCACAACTTAGACGTGGTTCGTACTTTGAAATTTTATTTGCAGGCAACCAAAGATTTTCATCAAACATCTTCTTTGTTTGTTGTCTATTCTGGAAAGCGTAGGGGACAAAAGGCTACTGCTACCTCTCTTTCCTTTTGGCTGAAAAGCATCATCCGTTTGGCTTATGAGACTGCTGGACAGCAGCCTCCTGAAAGGATTACAGCTCATTCTACTAGAGCGGTAGCTTCCACATGGGCTTTTAAAAATGATGCTTCTGTTGAACAGATTTGTAAGGCTGCGACTTGGTCTTCGCTCCATACCTTTTCAAAATTTTTCAAATTTGATACTTTTGCTTCTTCGGAGGCTATTTTTGGGAGAAAGGTTTTGCAAGCAGTGGTGCCTTCTGTTTAGGTTCCTGTCTTGTCCCACCCTTCATCCGGGTCCTAAAGCTTTGGTATTGATATCCCACAAGTAAGGATGAATCCGTGGACTCGGTACATCATGCAAAAGAAAACAAAATGTATGCTTACCTGATAAATGTCTTTCTTTTGCGATGTACCGAGTACACGGCCCGCCCTGTCTATTCAAGACAGATGGTATTTTTTATTAAAAACTTCAGTCACCTCTGCACCTTATAGTTTCTCCTTTTTCTTCCTTGGCCTTCGGTCAAATGACTGGGGGGTGGAGTTAAGGGGGGAGCTATATAGACAGCTCTGCTGTGGTGCTCTCTTTGCCACTTCCTGTTAGGAAGGATAATATCCCACAAGTAAGGATGAATCCGTGGACTCGGTACATCACAAAAGAAAGAAATTTATCAGGTAAGCATAAATGTAGTTTTTTTAACGCCCGCTAGTATTACGAGTCTGGCAGGTACAGGTGTACCGCTCACTTTTTCTCCGCGACTCGAGCATACCGCAAATCCTCTTACGTCAATTGCGTATCCTATCTTTTTCATGGGATTTTCCTAACGCTGGTATTACGAGTCTTAGAGAAAGTGAGCGGTACACCCTCTCCTGTCAAGACTCCTACCGCATTTAAAAGTCAGTAGTTAAGAGTTTTATGGGCTAACGCTGTAACATAAAACTCTTTACTAAAGTGCTAAAAAGTACACTAACACCCATAAACTACCTATTAACCCCTAAACCGAGTCCCCCCACATCGCAAACACTTAAAGTTTTTAACCCCTAATCTGCCGACCGGACATCCCTGCAACTTAAATAAATGTATTAAGCCCTAAACCGCCGCACTCCCACCTCGCAAACACTAGTTAAATTTTATTAACCCCTAATCTGCCATCCCTAACATCGCCGACACCTACCTACATTTATTAACCTCTAATCTGCCGCCCACAATGTCAACCAACGCTATATTAAATGTATTAACCCCTAAACCTAAGTCTAACCCTAACACCCCCCTAACTTAAATATAATGTAAATAAAACGAAATAAAATAACTACAATTAACTAAATTATTCCTATTTAAAACTAAATACTCACCTGTAAAATAAACCCTAAGCTAGCTACAATATAACTAATAATTACATTGTAGCTAGTTTAGGATTTATTTTTATTTTACAGGCAAGTTTGTATTTATTTTAACTAGGTACAATAGTTATTAAATAGTTAATAACTATTTAATAACTATTGTACCTAGTTAAAATAAATACAAACTTTCCTGTAAAATAAACCCTAACCTAAGTTACAATTACACCTAAAACTACACTATCATTAAATTAATTCCCTAAACTAACTACAATTAAATACAATTAAATTAAATAAACTAAAGTACGGAAAAAAAAACACTAAATTACAGAAAATAACTAATTACACCTACTCTAATCCCCCTAATAAAATAAAAAAGCCGGCCAAAATAATAAAATTCCCTACCCTATACTAAATTACAAATAGCCCTTAAAAGGGCCTTTTGCGGGGCCAATCGGAATTGAAGGGACGCCATCTTGGATGACGTCATTTAAAGGAACCTTCATTCTTCGCTTGGACTTCGTTTGAAGAGGATGCTCCACGTCGGCTGGATTGAAGATGGACCCGCTCCGGATGGATGAAGATAGACGATGCCACCTGGATGAAGACTTCTGACCCTCTGGAGGACCTCTTCTTCCCGGATCGGATGAAGACTTCTGCCCCTCTGGAGGTCCACTTGTGCCTGGCTGGGTGAAGACGTCTCAAGGTAGGGTGATCTTCAAGGGGGTAGTGTTAGGTTTTATTAAGGGGGGATTGGGTGGGTTTTAGAGTAGGGTTGGGTGTGTGGGTG
Organism: Bombina bombina; assembly: GCF_027579735.1. NCBI lineage: Eukaryota > Metazoa > Chordata > Amphibia > Anura > Bombinatoridae > Bombina > Bombina bombina. Next base: position 385,662,708 of record NC_069505.1, read on the forward strand.
GTGGGTTTTAATGTTGGGGGGGTATTGTATTTTTTTTTACAGGTAAAAGAGCTGATTACTTTGGGGCAATGCCCCGCAAAAGGCCCTTTCTCTTGTAAAGGTGTATCCAGTCCACGGGTTCATCCATTACTTGTGGGATATTCTCCTTCCCAACAGGAAGCTGCAAGAGGACACCCACAGCAGAGCTGTCTATATAGCTCCTCCCCTAACTGCCACCCCCAGTCATTCTCTTGCAGCTCTCGACAAGAAAGGAAGTATCAAGAGAGATGTGGTGACTTAGTGTAGTTTTTACCTTCAATCAAAAGTTTGTTATTTTTAAACGGTACCGGCGTTGTACTGTTTTTACTCTCAGGCAGAAATTGGAAGAAGACTTCTGCCTGGAGGTTTGATGATCTTAGCGGTTTGTAACTAAGGTCCATTGCTGTTCTCACACATAACTGAAGAGTATGGAAAGAAAACTTCAGTTGGGGGGACGGTCTGCAGATTGCCTGCTTTGAGGTATGTTCAGTATATTTTTTTCTAGAGAGATGATAAGGTCTAGAAAATGCTGACAGTGCCTGGTATATTTAAGGTAAGCCTGATACAGTGATTTTACTGGGATCATGCTTGCAAAAAGGGATAATATTCATGTTAATTCCTATATTACTTAGTGTAAAAACTTTTGCATGATTTATAAATAAAAACGTTTTTTCTCTGAGGGTGATAAATCTTTATTTGGGGCCTAGTTTCCACATGGCTTGTTAGATTACTCCTAGGAGTTCTTTTTTAAGGCGCTCTGACTTTGAGTGCATGGTGGGAGGGGCCTATTTTCTTTTTCAGTCTGAGACATCCAGCTTCCCTGAAGGAGTCCTCTGGCTTATAGGACCTCTATAGAGGGTTCTGTTCCTGCAAAAATCGTTTTTAAGGGCAGGTAGGAGCCACAGCACAGCTGTGGCAGTGTGTTTGGCTGTTTTTTAACAGGTTTAATGTTTTTCTAATTCATTTTTGGGCCTAAGGGGTTAATCATCCATTTGCAAGTGGGTGCAATGCTGCTTTAGTCCCTTATACACACTGTAAAAATTTCATAGAGTTTACTACTTTTTTTTTCACTGTTTTGCAGTTTATGTGGTAGTTTTTTTCTCTTAAAGGCACAGTACCGTTTTTTATTATTGCTTTTTTCACATTTATTAAAGTGTTTTCCAAGCTTGCTGGTCTCATTACTAGTCTGTTAAACATGTCTGACATAGAGGAAACTCCTTGTTCATTATGTTTAGAAGCCATTGTGGAACCCCCTCTTAGAATGTGTACCAAATACACTGACCTTTCTATAAGTTATAAAAACCATATTATGGCTTTTAAAGATTTATCACCTGAGGTTTCTGAGACTGACAAAAGGGAGGTTATGCCATCTAGCTCTCCCCACCTGTCAGAACCTATAACTCCCGTTCAAGGGACGCTAAGTACATATAGCGCATCCAATGCGTTTTCTTTACAAGACATGGCGGCAGTTATGAATCATACCCTCACAGAGGTATTGTCCAAACTGCCAGGGTTACAAGGAAAGCGAGACAGCTCTGGGGTAGAAGAAATACAGAGCTCTCTGACGCTTTAGTAGCTATGTCTGATATACCCTCACAATGTGCAGAAGTTGAAGCAGGAGAGCTTCTATCTGTGGGTGACTTCTCTGATTCAAGGAAGGCGTTACTTCAGTCTGACTCTGAAATGACAGCATTTAAATTTAAGCTTGAACACCTCCGCGTGTTGCTCAGGGAGGTTTTAGCGACTCTGGATGACTGTGACACCATTGTAGTCCCAGAGAAATTGTGTAAAATGGACAAATACTTTGCAGTGCCTGTTTACACTGATGTTTTTCCAATCCCTAAGAGGTTTTCAGAAATTATTACTAAGGAATGGGATAGACCAGGTGTGCCATTCTCTCCCCCTCCTGCTTTTTAAGAAAATGTTTCCTATAGATGCCGCTACACGGGACTTGTGGCAGACAGTCCCTAAGGTGGAGGGAGCAGTCTCTACCCTAGCTAAGCGTACAACTATTCCTGTCGAGGACAGTTGTACTTTCCTAGATCCTATGGATAAGAAATTAGAGGGTTTCCTTAAGAAAATCTTTATACAACAAGGTTTTATTCTCCAGCCTCTTGCATGCATTGCCCCAGTCACTGCTGCAGCGGCTTTCTGGTTCGAGTCTCTGGAGGAGGCTTTACAGGTAGAGACCCCGTTGGATGATATCCTTGACAGGCTTAAAGCTCTTAAGTTAGCCAATTCATTTATTTCTGACGCCGTTTTTCATTTAACCAAGCTAACGGCTAAAAATTCAGGTTTTGCTATTCAGGCACGTAGGGCGCTATGGCTTAAATCCTGGTCAGCTGATGTCACTTCAAAGTCTAAACTTCTCAATATCCCCTTCAAAGGGCAGACCCTATTTGGGCCTGGACTGAAGGAGATCATTTCTGATATTACTGGAGGAAAAGGCCACGCCCTTCCCCAGGATAGGTCCAACAAGTTAAGGACCAAACAGACTAATTTTCGTTCCTTTCGAAACTTCAAGAGTGGCGTAGCTTCATCTTCCTCTTCTACAAAACAAGAAGGAAATTTTGCCCAGTCCAAGCCAGTCTGGAGACCTAACCAGGCTTGAAACAAGGGGAAACAGGCCAAAAAGCCTGCTGCTGCCTCTAAGACAGCATGAAAGAGTAGCCCCCGATCCGGGACCGGATCTAGTGGGGGCAGACTTTCTCTCTTCGCCCAGGCTTGGGAAAGAAACGTCCAGGATCCCTGGGCTCTGGAGATTGTTTCCCAGGGATATCTTCTGGATTTCAAAGCTTCATCTCCAAAGCGGAGATTTCATCTCTCATAATTATCTGCAAACCAGATACAGAGAGAGGCATTCTTACATTGCGTTCAAGACCTACTAGTTATGGGAGTGATCCACCCAGTTCCAAAGGAGGAACAGGGGCAGGGCTTCTATTAAAATCTGTTTATAGTTCCCAAGAAAGAGGGAACTTTCAGACCAATCTTGGATCTCAAGATCCTAAACAAATTTCTCAGGGTCCCATCCTTCAAGATGGAGACTATTCGAACCATCCTACCTATGATCCAGGAGGGTCAATATATGACTACCGTGGATTTAAAGGATGCTTATCTACATATTCCGATACACAGGGATCATCATCAGTTTCTCAGGTTCACCTTCCTAGACAGGCATTACCAGTTTGTGGCTCTTCCCTTTGGGTTAGCCGCGGCACCAAGAATCTTTACAAAGGTTTTAGGGTCCCTTCTGGCAGTTCTAAGATACCGCAGGGTATAGCAGTAGCCCCTTACCTAGACGACATCCTGATACAAGCGTCAACTTTTCAAATCGCCAGGTCCCATACGGACATTGTTCTGGCATTCCTAAGGTCTCATGGGTGGAAGGTGAACGAAGGAAAGAGTTCTCTCTCACCTCTCACAAGAGTTTCCTTCCTAGGAACTCTGATAGATTCAGTAGAAATGAAGATTTATCTGACAGAGGTCAGGTTGTCAAAACTTCTAACTTCCTGCTGTGCTCTTTATTCCATTTCTCGTCCGTCAGTGGCTCAGTGTATGGAGGCAATCGGATTAATGGTAGCGGCAATGGACATAGTTCCGTTTGCCCGCCTACATCTCAGACTACTGCAAATTTGCATGCTCAATCAGTGGAATGGGGATTACACAGATTTGTCCCCTCTACTAAATCTGGATCAAGAGACCAGGGATTCTCTTCTCTGGTGGCTATCTCGGGTCCATCTGTCCAAGGGAATGAGTTTCCGCAGGCCAGAATGGACTATAGTAACGACAGATGCCAGCCTTCTGGGTTCGGGTGCAGTCTGGAATTCCCTGAAGGCTCAGGGTTCGTGGACTCAGGAGGAGGCCCTCCTTCCGATAAACATTCTGGAACTAAGAGCGATATTCAATGCTCTTCAGGATTCACCTCAGCTAGCTGCGGTCAGGTTCATCAGATTTCAGTCGGACAACATCACGACTGTAGCCTATATCAACCATCAGGGGGGAACAAGGAGGGGGGGGTTTCAAAGATAATTCTATGGGCAGAGGTTCACTCTTGCCATCTCTCAGCTATCCATATCCCAGGAGTAGAGAACTGGGAGGTGGATTTTCTAAGTCGGCAGACTTTTCATCCAGGGGAGTGGGAGCTCCATCCGGAGGTATTTGCCCAGTTGATCCAACTTTGGGGCAAACCAGAACTGGATCTCATGGCGTCTCGTCAGAACGCAAAGCTTCCTTGTTATGGGTCCAGGTCCAAGGATCCCAAGGCAGCGCTGATAGCGCCCTGGTCCTTCAGCCTGGCTTATGTGTTTCCACCGTTTCCTCTGCTCCCTCGTCTGATTGCCAAGATCAAGCAGGAGAGAGTTTCTGTGATCTTGATAGCCCCTGCGTGGCCACGCAGGACTTGGTATGCAGATCTGGTGGGCATGTCATCCTTTCCACCATGGACTCTGCCGCTAAGGTCTACTTCAAGGTCCCTTCAAACATCCAAATCTAATTCGCTATGTCTGACTGCTTGGAGATTGAATGCTTGATTCTATCAAAGCGTGGTTTTTCCGAATCGGTCATTGATACCTTAATTCAGGCTTGAAAGCCTGTCACCAGAAAAATCAATCATAAGATATGGTGTAAATATCTTCATTGGTGTGAATCCAAGGGCTACTCATGGAGTAAGGTCAGGATTCCTAGGATATTATCTTTTCTCCAAGAAGGATTGGAGAAAGGTTTGTCAGCTAGTTCCTTAAAGGGACAGATTTCTGCTCTGTCTATTCTTTTGCACAAACGTCTGGCTGAGGTTCCAGACGTTCAGGTGTTTTGTCAGGCTTTAGTTAGGATCAAGCCTGTGTTTAAACCTGTTGCTCCGCCATGGAGTTTAAATTTAGTTCTTAAAGTTCTTCAAGGGGTTCCGTTTGAACCTTTGCATTCCATAGATATTAAGCTTTTATCTTGGAAAGTTCTGTTTTTAGTAACTATCTCCTCGGCTCGAAGAGTTTCGGAGTTATCTGCTTTACAATGTGATTCCCCTTATCTGATTTCCATGCAGATAAAGTAGTGTTACGTACCAAACCTGGGTTTCTTCCTAAGGTGGTATCTAATAAGAATATCAATCAGGAGATTATTGTTCCTTCACTATGTACTAATACTTCTTCAAAGAAGGAACGTCTATTACACAATCTTGATGTGGTTCGTGCTTTAAAGTTTTATTTACAAGCTACGAAGGATTTTCGTCAAACATCTGCTTTGTTTGTTGTCTACAGAGGAGAGGCCAAAAGGCTTCGGCAACTTCTCTTTCTTTTTGGCTAAGAAGTATAATACGCTTAGCTTATGAGACTGCTGGCCAGCAGCCTCCTGAAAGAATTACAGCTCATTCTACTGGAGCAGTAGCTTCCACATGGGCTTTTAAACATGAGGCCTCTGTTGAACAGATTTGTAAGGCGGCGACTTGGTCTTCGCTTCATACCTTTTCTAAATTCTATAAATTTGATACTTTTGCTTCTTTGGAGGCTATTTTTGGGATAAAGGTCTTACAGGCAGTGGTGCCTTCAGTTTAAAGGGACAGTATACTGTAAAATAGTTTTTCCCTTAATGTGTTTACAATTGCTTTTTTTACCAACTGCAGAGTAAAAAGTTTATGAAAATTAGCTTTTTAAGGCTTATTTGTGTATATTAAAGCTCTGATTTTGTGTTTTGAAGCCACAACCTAATAAAATGGGTTGAGCTTGTAGGTACAATCAGATCTCATTACTTTATCACATTATGTTATATACCTGCTTCTTTATCTTATATCTGTCCTTAAAACAATCACCAGTACTTTGAGAGAACAATGGAAAATCAACATTGTATTACCTTATCTCTGCTATATCCCACTGGGAGTGTAATTTCTTCTGCTGGCTGTGTTTACAAAGCTTATCTATAGCTGGTACGCGCGGCCACAAACTTTCAGAATAGGTGGGGATACCACATGCTAAATCAACAATTTCAAATGCCAATATAAGAGTAAAAAAGCTACTTGTAAACAATTTAATACACTCCAGCAGGTAAAGTGGATCATTGGGAACAAATTAAAGGGGAGAAATTTTTTGAGTAAACTGTCCCTTTAAGTTCCTGCCTTGTCCCTCCCTTCATCCGTGTCCTATAGCTTTGGTATTGGTATCCCACAAGTAATGGATGAACCAGTGGACTGGATACACCTTTACAAGAGAAAACAAAATTAATGCTTACCTGATAAATTTATTTCTCTTGTGGTGTATCCAGTCCACGGCCCGCCCTGTCATTTTAAGGCAGGTGTTTTTTATTTTTAAACTACAGTCACCACTGCACCCTATAGTTTCTCCTTTTTTTCTTGCTTGTCTTCGGTCGAATGACTGGAAGTGGCAGTTAGGGGAGGAGCTATATAGACAGCTCTGCTGTGGGTGTCCTCTTGCAGCTTCCTGTTGGGAAGGAGAATATCCCACAAGTAATGGATGAACCCGTGGACTGGATACACCACAAGAGAAATACATTTATCAGGTAAGCATAAATTTTGTTTTTAAGGGCTATTTGTAATTTAGTATAGGGTAGGGAATTTTATTATTTTAGGGGGCTTTTTTATTTTATTAGGGGGATTAGATTAGGTGTAATTAGTTTAAATTCTTGTAAATATTTTTTTATTTTCTGTAATTTAGTGTTTGTTTTTTTTTCGTAATTCAGTTTATTTAATTTAATTGTATTTAATTGTAGTTAGTTTAGGGAATTAATTTAATTATAGTGTAGTGTTAGGTGTAATTGTAACTTAGGTTAGGGTTTATTTTACAGGTAACTTTGTACTTATTTTAGCTAGGTAGTTATTAAATAGTTAATAACTATTTAATAACTATTGTACCTATTTAAAAACAGAATTTATGTTTACCTGATAAATTACTTTCTCCAACGGTGTGTCCGGTCCACGGCGTCATCCTTACTTGTGGGATATTCTCTTCCCCAACAGGAAATGGCAAAGAGCCCAGCAAAGCTGGTCACATGATCCCTCCTAGGCTCCGCCCACCCCAGTCATTCGACCGACGTAAAGGAGGAATATTTGCATAGGAGAAATCATATGATACCGTGGTGACTGTAGTTAGAGAAAATAAATCATCAGACCTGATTAAAAAACCAGGGCGGGCCGTGGACCGGACACACCGTTGGAGAAAGTAATTTATCAGGTAAACATAAATTCTGTTTTCTCCAACATAGGTGTGTCCGGTCCACGGCGTCATCCTTACTTGTGGGAACCAATACCAAAGCTTTAGGACACGGATGATGGGAGGGAGCAAATCAGGTCACCTAGATGGAAGGCACCACGGCTTGCAAAACCTTTCTCCCAAAAATAGCCTCAGTAGAAGCAAAAATATCAAATTTGTAAAATTTGGTAAAAGTGTGCAGTGAAGACCAAGTCGCTGCCTTACATATCTGATCAACAGAAGCCTCGTTCTTGAAGGCCCATGTGGAAGCCACAGCCCTAGTGGAATGAGCTGTGATTCTTTCAGGAGGCTGCCGTCCGGCAGTCTCATAAGCCAATCTGATGATGCTTTTAAGCCAAAAAGAGAGAGAGGTAGAAGTTGCTTTTTGACCTCTCCTTTTACCAGAATAAACAACAAACAAGGAAGATGTTTGTCTGAAATCCTTTGTAGCCTCTAAATAGAACTTTAGAGCACGAACTACATCCAAATTGTGCAACAAACGTTCCTTCTTTGAAACTGGATTCGGACACAAAGAAGGCACAACTATCTCCTGGTTAATATTTTTGTTAGAAACAACTTTCGGAAGAAAACCAGGTTTAGTACGCAAAACCACCTTATCTGCATGGAACACCAGATAAGGAGGAGAACACTGCAGAGCAGATAACTCTGAAACTCTTCTAGCAGAAGAAATTGCAACCAAAAAACAAAACTTTCCAAGATAATAACTTGATATCTACGGAATGTAAGGGTTCAAACGGAACCCCTTGAAGAACTGAAAGAACTAAATTGAGACTCCAAGGAGGAGTCAAAGGTTTGTAGACAGGCTTGATTCTAACCAGAGCCTGAACAAAAGCCTGAACATCTGGCACAGCCGCCAGCTTCTTGTGAAGTAAAACAGATAAGCAGAAATCTGTCCCTTCAAAGAACTTGCAGATAATCCTTTCTCCAAACCCTCTTGTAGAAAGGATAGAATCTTAGGAATCTTTACCCTGTTCCATGGGAATCCTTTTGATTCGCACCAACAGATATATTTTTTCCATATTTTATGGTAAATTTTTCTAGTTACAGGCTTTCTAGCCTGAATAAGAGTATCAATGACAGAATCTGAGAACCCACGCTTTGACAAAATCAAGCGTTCAATCTCCAAGCAGTCAGTTGGAGTGATGCCAGATTCGGATGTTCGAACGGACCTTGAACAAGAAGGTCCCGTCTCAACGGTAGCTTCCATGGTGGAGCCGATGACATATTCACCAGGTCTGCATACCAAGTTCTGCGTGGCCACGCAGGAGCTATCAAGATCACCGAAGCCCTCTCCTGATTGATCCTGGCTACCAGCCTGGGAATGAGAGGAAACGGTGGGAATACATAAGCTAGGTTGAAGGTCCAGGGCGCTACTAGTGCATCTACTAGAGTCGCCTTGGGATCCCTGGATCTGGACCCGTAGCAAGGAACCTTGAAGTTCTGACGAGACGCCATCAGATCCATGTCTGGAAAGCCCCATAATTGAGTTATTTGGGCAAAGGATTTCCGGATGGAGTTCCCACTCCCCCGGATGAAATGTCTGACGACTCAGAAAATCCGCTTCCCAATTTTCCACTCCTGGGATGTGGATTGCAGACAAGTGGCAGGAGTGAAGCTCCGCCCATTGAATTACTTTGGTCACTTCTTCCATCGCCAGGGAACTCCTTGTTCCCCCCTGATGGTTGATATATGCAACAGTCGTCATGTTGTCGGATTGAAACCTTATGAATTTGGCCTTTGCTAGTTGAGGCCAAGCCTTGAGAGCATTGAATATCGCTCTCAGTTCCAGAATGTTTATCGGGAGAAGAGATTCTTCCCGAGACCATAGACCCTGAGCTTTCAAGTGTTTCCAGACCGCGCCCCAGCCCACCAGGCTGGCGTCGGTCGTTACAATGACCCACTCTGGTCTTCTGAAGCTCATCCCTTGGGACAGGTTGTCCAGGGTCAGCCACCAACGGAGTGAATCTCTGGTCCTCTGATCTACTTGGATCGTCGGGGACAAATCTGTATAATCCCCATTCCACTGTCTGAGCATGCACAGTTGTAATGGTCTTAGATGAATTCGCGCAAAAGGAACTATGTCCATTGCCGCAACCATCAAACCTATTACTTCCATGCACTGCGCTATGGAAGGAAGAAGAACAGAATGAAGTACTTGACAAGAGCTTAGAAGTTTTGATTTTCTGGCTTCTGTCAGAAAAATCTTCATTTCCAAGGAGTCTATTATTGGGAACTCTTGTTGACGGGAATAGAGAACTTTTTTCTACGTTCACTTTCCACCCGTGAGATCTGAGAAAGGCTAGGACAATGTCCGTATGAGCCTTTGCTTGAGGTAGAGACAACGCTTGAATCAGTATGTCGTCCAAGTAGGGTACTACTGCAATGCCCCTTGGCCTTAGCACCGCTAGAAGGGACCCTAGTACCTTTGTGAAAATTCTTGGAGCAGTGGCTAGTCCGAATGGAAGTGCCACAAACTGGTAATGCTTGTCCAGAAAGGCGAATCTTAGGAACCGATGATGTTCCTTGTGGATAGGAATATGTAGATACGCATCCTTTAAATCCACCGTGGTCATGAATTGACCTTCCTGGATGGTAGGAAGAATTGTCCGAATGGTTTCCATCTTGAACGATGGGACCTTGAGAAATTTGTTTAGGATCTTGAGATCCAAAATTGGCCTGAATGTTCCCTCTTTTTTGGGAACTATGAACAGATTGGAGTAAAACCCCATCCCTTGTTCTCCTAATGGAACAGGATGAATCACTCCCATTTTTAACAGGTCTTCTACACAATGTAAGAATGCCTGTCTTTTTATTTGGTCTGAAGACAATTGAGACCTGTGGAACCTTCCCCTTGGGGGTAGTTCCTTGAATTCCAGGAGATAACCTTGAGAAACTATTTCTAGCGCCCAAGGATCCTGAACATCTCTTGCCCAAGCCTGAGCGAAGAGAGAGAGTCTGCCCCCCACCAGATCCGGTCCCGGATCGGGGGCCAGCATCTCATGCTGTCTTGGTAGCGGTAGCGGGCTTTTTGGCCTGCTTACCTTTGTTCCAGCCTTGCATCGGTCTCCAGGCTGGCTTGGTTTGAGAAGAATTACCCTCTTGCTTAGAGGATGTAGAATTTGAGGCTGGTCCGTTTCTGCGAAAGGGACGAAAATTTGTTTTATTTTTAGCCTTAAAAGACCTATCCTGAGGAAGGGCGTGGCCCTTTCCCCCAGTGATGTCTGAAATAATCTCTTTCAAGTCAGGGCCAAACAGCGTTTTCCCCTTGAAAGGGATGTTAAGAAATCTATTCTTGGAGGACACATCCGCTGACCAAGACTTCAGCCAAAGCGCTCTGCGCGCCACAATAGCAAAACCTGAATTTTTCACCGCTAATCTAGCTAATTACAAAGTGGCGTCTAAGGTAAAAGAGTTAGCCAACTTAAGTGCTTGAACTCTGTCCATAACCTCCTCATAAGAGGATGCTTGATTGAGCGACTTTTCTAGTTCCTCGAACCAGAAACACGCTGCTGTAGTGACAGGAACAATGCATGAAATTGGTTGTAGAAGGTAACCTTGCTGAACAAACATCTTTTTAAGCAAACCCTCTAATTTTTTATCCATAGGATCTTTAAAAGCACAACTATCTTCTATAGGGATAGTGGTGCGTTTGTTTAGAGTAGAAACCGCCCCCTCGACCTTGGGGACTGTCTGCCATAAGTCCTTCCTGGGGTCGACCATAGGAAACAATTTCTTAAATATAGGGGGAGGGACAAAAGGTATACCGGGCCTTTCCCATTCTTTATTTACAATGTCCGCCACCCGCTTGGGTATAGGAAAAACTTCGGGGGGCACCGGGACCTCTAGGAACCTGTCCATCTTACATAATTTCTCTGGAATGACCAAATTGTCACAATCATCCAGAGTAGATAACACCTCCTTAAGCAGAGCGCGGAGATGTTCCAATTTAAATTTAAATGTAATAATGTCAGGTTCAGCTTGTTGAGAAATTTTTCCTGAATCTGAAATTTCTCCCTCAGACAAAACCTCCCTAGCCCCTTCAGACTGGTGTAAGGGCATGTCAGAACCATTATCATCAGCGTCCTCATGCTCTTCAGTATCTAAAACAGAGCAGTCGCGCTTTCGCTGATAAGTGGGCATTTTGGCTAAAATGTTTTTAATAGAATTATCCATTACAGCCGTTAATTGTTGCATAGTAAGGAGGATTGGCGCACTAGATGCACTAGGGGCCTCCTGAGTGGGCAAGACTGGTGTAGACATAGAAGGGGATGATGCAGTACCATGCTTACTCCCCTCACTTAAGGAATCATTTTGGGCAACATTATTATCAGTGGCATCATTGTCCCTACTTTGTTTGTCACATACATCACATATATTTAAATGGATAGGAACCTTGGCTTCCGAACATACAGAACATCGTCTATCTGATAGTTCAGACATGTTAATAGGCATAAACTTGATAACAAAGCACAAAAAACGTTTTAAAATAAAACCGTTACTGTCTCTTTAAATTTTAAACTGAACACACTTTTTTACTGAATATACGCAAAAGTATGAAGGAAATGTTCAAAATTCACCAAAATTTCACCACAGTGTCATAAAGCCTTAAAAGTATTGCACACCAAATTTGAAAGCTTTAACTCTTAAAATAACGGAGCCGGAGCCGTTTTTACATTTAACCCCTATACAGTCCCTGGTATCTGCTTTGCTGAGACCCAACCAAGCCCAGAGGGGAATACGATACCAAATGACGCCTTCAATAAGCTTTTTCAGTGGATCTGAGCTCCTCACACATGCATCTGCATGCCTTGCTTCTCAAAAACAACTGCGCATTAATGGCGCGAAAATGAGGCTCTGCCTATGACTAGAAAAGGCCCCCAGTGAAAAAGGTGTCCAATACAGTGCCTGTCCGTTTTTTTAACAAAATTGCCAAGATTAAAATAACTCTCCAAAGTTATAAACCATTAAATATGCTTATATAGTAATCGTTTTGGCCCAGAAAAATGTCTACCAGTCTTTAAAGCCCTTGTGAAGCCCTTTTATTCTTATATTGAAAATTAAGAAAATGGCTTACCGGATCCCATAGGGAAAATGACAGCTTCCAGCATTATCAAGTCTTGTTAGAAATGTGTCATACCTCAAGCAGCAAAAGTCTGCTCACTGTTTCCCCCAACTGAAGTTAATTCCTCTCAACAGTCCTGTGTGGAAACAGCCATCGATTTTAGTAACGGTTGCTAAAATCATTCTCCTCTTACAAACAGAAATCTTCATCTCTTTTCTGTTTCAGAGTAAATAGTACATACCAGCACTATTTTAAAATAACAAACTCTTGATTGAAGAATAAAAACTACATTTAAACACCAAAAAACTCTGAGCCATCTCCGTGGAGATGTTGCCTGTGCAACGGCAAAGAGAATGACTGGGGAAGGCGGAGCCTAGGAGGGATCATGTGACCAGCTTTGCTGGGCTCTTTGCCATTTCCTGTTGGGGAAGAGAATATCCCACAAGTAAGGATGACGCCGTGGACCGGACACACCTATGTTGGAGAAATAAATACAAAGTTGCCTGTAAAATAAAAATAAATCCTGAGATAGCTACAATGTAACTATTAGTTATATTGTAGCTAGCTTAGGGTTTAATTTATAGGTAAGTATTTAGTTTTAAATAGGAATTATTTATTAAATTGTAGTAATTTTATTTAGATTATTTTAAATTATATTTAAATTAGGGGGGTGTTAGGGTTAGGATTAGACTTAGGTTTAGGGGTTAATATATTTATTATAGTGGCGGCAACGTTGGGGGCGGCAGATTAGGGGTTAATAATATAATGCAAGTGGCGACGATGTTGGGGGCGGCAGATTAGGGGTTAATAAGTGTAAGATTAGGGGTGTTTAGACTCGGGGTTCATGTTAGGGTGTTAGGTGTAGACGTAAAATGTATTTTCCCATAGGAAACAATGGGGCTGCGTTAGGAGCTGAACGCTGCTTTTTTGCAGGTGTTAGTTTTTTTTTTCAGCCAGCTCTGCCCCATTGATTCCTTTGGGGAAATCGTGCACGAGCACGTTACACCAGCTTACCGCTGACTTAAGCAGCGCTGGTATTGAGGTGAGATGTGGAGCTAAATTTTGCTCAACGCTCACTTTTAGAGGTTAACACCAGGTTGAAAAAAACCTGTAATACCAGCGTTGTCTTAAGTGAGCGGTGAGAAAAAACTGAGCGTTAGCACCGCAAGCCTTACCGACAAAAACTCGTAATCTAGCCGCTAGGTAGGCATCTGAAGCACTACATGACAGGAAATAGTGCTGCCATCTAGTGCTCTTGCAAATGGATAACATTCTTGCAAAACTGCTGCCGTATAATTCTCCAGACACGTGCACGTGCCTGAGCTTACATCCCTGCTTTTCAACAAAAGATACCAATAGAACAAACAAAACTTGATAATAGAAGTAAATCAATCATAAAAGAAAAAAAATGGGTTTCATGTACCTTTCATTTTTCAAATCATCAGACCTGGTGCAGGTTCAGAAAATAATAAATCACAGATAGGGAAAGGTTACAGATAATCTGCACTACTGTAGTCGTGCCATTGTGAAAGGTTACAGATAATGTGTACTACTGTAATAGTGCCATTGTGAAAGGTTACAGATAATATGTACTACTGTAATAGTGCCATTGTGAAAGGTTACAGATAATGTGTACTACTGTAATAGTGCCATTGTGAAAGGTTACAGATAATATGTACTACTGTAATAGTGCCATTGTGAAAGGTTACAGATAATGTGTACTACTGTAATAGTGCCATTGTAAAAGGTTACAGATAATGTGTACTACTGTAATAGTGCCATTGTGAAAGGTTACAGATAATGTGTACTACTGTAATAGTGCCATTGTGAAAGGTTACAGATAATATGTACTACTGTAATAGTGCCATTGTCAAAGGTTACAGATAAAGTGTACTACTGTAATAGTGCCATTGTAAAAGGTTACAGATAATATGTACTACTGTAATAGTGCCATTGTCAAAGGTTACAGATAATGTGTAGTACTGTAATAGTGCCATTGTGAAAGGTTACAGATAATGTGCACTACTGTAGTCATGCCATTGTCAAAGATTACAGATAAAGTGTACTACTGTAATAGTGCCATTGTGAAAGGTTACAGATAAAGTGTACTACTGTAATAGTGCCATTGTGAAAGGTTACAGATAATGTGTACTACTGCAATAGTGCCATTGTGAAAGGTTACAGATAATTTGTACTACTGTAATAGTGCCATTGTGAAAGGTTACAGATAAGGTGTACTACTGTAATAGTGCCATTGTGAAAGGTTACAGATAAAGTGTACTACTGTAATAGTGCCATTGTGAAAGGTTACAGATAATGTGTACTACTGTAATAGTGCCATTGTGAAAGGTTACAGATAAAGTGTACTACTGTAATAGTGCCATTGTGAAAGGTTACAGATAAGGTGTACTACTGTAATAGTGCCATTGTGAAAGGTTACAGATAAAGTGTACTACTGTAATAGTGCCATTGTGAAAGGTTACAGATAATGTGTACTACTGTAATAGTGCCATTGTGAAAGGTTACAGATAAGGTGTACTACTGTAATAGTGCCATTGTGAAAGGTTACAGATAAAGTGTACTACTGTAATAGTGCCATTGTGAAAGGTTACAGATAATGTGTACTACTGTAATAGTGCCATTGTGAAAGGTTACAGATAAAGTGTAGTACTGTAATAGTGCCATTGTGAAAGGTTACAGATAATGTGTACTACTGTAATAGTGCCATTGTGAAAGGTTACAGATAATGTGTAGTACTGTAATAGTGCCATTGTGAAAGGTTACAGATAATGTGTACTACTGTAATAGTGCCATTGTGAAAGGTTACAGATAATGTGTAGTACTGTAATAGTGCCATTGTGAAAGGTTACAGATAATGTGTACTACTGTAATAGTGCCATTGTGAAAGGTTACAGATAAAGTGTACTACTGTAATAGTGCCATTGTGAAAGGTTACAGATAAAGTGTACTACTGTAATAGTGCCATTGTGAAAGGTTACAGATAAAGTGTACTACTGTAATAGTGCCATTGTGAAAGGTTACAGATAAAGTGTACTACTGTAATAGTGCCATTGTGAAAGGTTACAGATAAAGTGTACTACTGTAATAGTGCCATTGTGAAAGGTTACAGATAAGGTGTACTACTGTAATAGTGCCATTGTGAAAGGTTACAGATAAAGTGTACTACTGTAATAGTGCCATTGTGAAAGGTTACAGATAATGTGTACTACTGTAATAGTGCCATTGTGAAAGGTTACAGATAAAGTGTAGTACTGTAATAGTGCCATTGTGAAAGGTTACAGATAATGTGTACTACTGTAATAGTGCCATTGTGAAAGGTTACAGATAATGTGTGTAATAGTGCCATTGTGAAAGGTTACAGATAATGTGTACTACTGTAATAGTGCCATTGTGAAAGGTTACAGATAAAGTGTACTACTGTAATAGTGCCATTGTGAAAGGTTACAGATAAAGTGTACTACTGTAATAGTGCCATTGTGAAAGGTTACAGATAATGTGTACTACTGTAATAGTGCCATTGTGAAAGGTTACAGATAAAGTGTACTACTGTAATAGTGCCATTGTGAAAGGTTACAGATAATGTGTACTACTGTAATAGTGCCACTGTGAAAGGTTACAGATAATGTGTACTACTGTAATAGTGCCATTGTGAAAGGTTACAGATAATATGTACTGCTGTAATAGTGCCATTGTGAAAGGTTACAGATAATGTGTACTACTGTAATAGTGCCATTGTAAAAGGTTACAGATAATGTGTACTACTGTAATAGTGCCATTGTGAAAGGTTACAGATAATGTGCACTACTGTAGTCGTGCCATTGTGAAAGGTTACAGATAATGTGTACTACTGTAATAGTGCCATTGTGAAAGGTTACAGATAATGTGTACTACTGTAATAGTGCCATTGCGAAAGGTTACAGATAATGTGTAGTACTGTAATAGTGCCATTGTGAAAGGTTACAGATAATGTGTACTACTGTAATAGTGCCATTGTGAAAGGTTACAGATAATGTGTACTACTGTAATAGTGCCATTGTGAAAGGTTACAGAAAATGCGTACTACTGTAATAGTGCCATTGTAAAAGGTTACAGATAATGTGTACTACTGTAATAGTGCCATTGTGAAAGGTTACAGATAATGTGCACTACTGTAGTCGTGCCATTGTGAAAGGTTACAGATAATGTGTACTACTGTAATAGTGCCATTGTGAAAGGTTACAGATAATGTGCACTACTGTAGTCGTGCCATTGTGAAAGGTTACAGATTAGGGATGCACCGAAATTTCGGCCGCAGAAAGTTTCGGCCGAAAATGGCATTTTTGGCTATTTCGTTTTTCGTTTTTTTAGCCTGTTATTTTCTGTAAAATTATTGTGTAGCATGTTTCAAATTTGATGCTAGCCTAGAGCTGCTGTTTAAGTTTATTACTTGACTTTCTGTTCTGCATATAATGAGTTTTCTAGGACTATACTTTATTTGGATAATTAGTAAAAAAAAAACCTGTTAAATATGATTCTGTTACATAGAACTAAATGAAGAATAATACAGTATATTGATATTTATAATTGTTTTAAGTAGGGTAAAATTATTGTGTAGCATATTATTGTTTTAAGATATTTTTGTCCAATTTTAGTGTGTTACTTTCAATAAAAGTGTGGGATTTTTTTATTGGCTCTAATTATGCAAAAAAAAAACTAACAAAAATTTATTTGAAAAAATACATTTTCGGTATCAGTTTCGGTTTTCGGCCAAGTGCATCCCGGATTTTCGGATTCGGTCTCGGTCCAATTTCCATTTCGGTGCATCACTATTACAGATAATGTGTACTTATGTAATAGTGCCATTGTGAAAGGTTACAGATAATGTGTACTACTGTAATAGTGCCATTGTGAAAGGTTACAGATAATGTGTACTACTGTAATAGTGCCATTGTGAAAGGTTACAGATAAAGTGTACTACTGTAATAGTGCCATCGTGAAAGGTTACAGCTAAACTGTACTACTGTAATAGTGCCATTGTGAAAGGTTACAGACAATGTGTAATACTGTAATAGTGCCATTGTGAAAGGTTATAGATAATGTGTACTACTGTAGTCGTGCCATTGTGAAAGGTTACAGATAATGTGTAGTACTGTAATAGTGCCATTGTGAAAGGTTACAGATAATGTGTACTACTGTAATAGTGCCATTGTGAAAGGTTACAGATAAGGTGTACTACTGTAATAGTGCCATTGTGAAAGGTTACAGATAATGTGTACTACTGTAATAGTGCCATTGTGAAAGGTTACAGATAATGTGTACTACTGTAATAGTGTCATTGTGAAAGGTTACAGATAATGTGTACTACTGTAATAGTGCCATTGTGAAAGGTTACAGATAATGTGTACTACTGTAATAGTGCCATTGTGAAAGGTTACAGATAATGTGTACTACTGTAATAGTGCCATTGTGAAAGGTTACAGATAATGTGTAGTACTGTAATAGTGCCATTGTGAAAGGTTACAGATAATGTGTACTACTGTAATAGTGCCATTGTGAAAGGTTACAGATAATGTGTACTACTGTAATAGTGCCATTGTGAAAGGTTACAGATAATATGTACTACTGTAATAGTGCCATTGTGAAAGGTTACAGATAATGTGTACTACTGTAATAGTGCCATTGTGAAAGGTTACAGATAATGTGTACTACTGTAATAGTGCCATTGTAAAAGGTTACAGATAATGTGTAGTACTGTAATAGTGCCATTGTGAAAGGTTACAGATAATGTGCACTACTGTAGTCGTGCCATTGTGAAAGGTTACAGATAATGTGCACTACTGTAGTCGTGCCATTATGAAAGGTTACAGATAAGGTGTACTACTGTAATAGTGCCATTGTGAAAGGTTACAGATAAAGTGTACTACTGTAATAGTGCCATTGTGAGAGGTTACAGATAATGTGTACTACTGTAATAGTGCCATTGTGAAAGGTTACAGATAAAGTGTAGTACTGTAATAGGGCCATTGTGAAAGGTTACAGATAATGTGTACTACTGTAATAGTGCCATTGTGAAAGGTTACAGATAATGTGTAGTACTGTAATAGTGCCATTGTGAAAGGTTACAGATAATGTGTACTACTGTAATAGTGCCATTGTGAAAGGTTACAGATAAAGTGTACTACTGTAATAGTGCCATTGTGAAAGGTTACAGATAATGTGTAGTACTGTAATAGTGCCATTGTGAAAGGTTACAGATAATGTGTAGTACTGTAATAGTGCCATTGTGAAAGGTTACAGATAATGTGTACTACTGTAATAGTGCCATTGTGAAAGGTTACAGATAAAGTGTACTACTGTAATAGTGCCATTGTGAAAGGTTACAGATAAAGTGTACTACTGTAATAGTGCCATTGTGAAAGGTTACAGATAAAGTGTAATACTGTAATAGTGCCATTGTGAAAGGTTACGGATAAAGTGTACTACTGTAATAGTGCCATTGTGAAAGGTTACAGATAATGTGTACTACTGTAATAGTGCCATTGTGAAAGGTTACAGATAAGTGTACTACTGTAATAGTGCCATTGTGAAAGGTTACAGATAATGTGTACTACTGTAATAGTGCCACTGTGAAAGGTTACAGATAATGTGTACTACTGTAATAGTGCCATTGTGAAAGGTTACAGATAATATGTACTACTGTAATAGTGCCATTGTGAAAGGTTACAGATAATGTGTACTACTGTAATAGTGCCATTGTAAAAGGTTACAGATAATGTGTACTACTGTAATAGTGCCATTGTGAAAGGTTACAGATAAGGTGTACTACTGTAATAGTGCCATTGTGAAAGGTTACAGATAAAGTGTACTACTGTAATAGTGCCATTGTGAAAGGTTACAGATAATGTGTACTACTGTAATAGTGCCATTGTGAAAGGTTACAGATAAAGTGTAGTACTGTAATAGTGCCATTGTGAAAGGTTACATATAATGTGTATTACTGTAATAGTGCCATTGTGAAAGGTTACAGATAATGTGTAGTACTGTAATAGTGCCATTGTGAAAGGTTACAGATAATGTGTACTACTGTAATAGTGCCATTGTGAAAGGTTACAGATAATGTGTAGTACTGTAATAGTGCCATTGTGAAAGGTTACAGATAATGTGTACTACTGTAATAGTGCCATTGTGAAAGGTTACAGATAATGTGTACTACTGTAATAGTGCCATTGTGAAAGGTTACAGATAATGCGTACTACTGTAATAGTGCCATTGTGAAAGGTTACAGATAATGTGTACTACTGTAATAGTGCCATTGTGAAAGGTTACAGATAATGTGTAGTACTGTAATAGTGCCATTGTGAAAGGTTACAGATAATGTGTACTACTGTAATAGTGCCATTGTGAAAGGTTACAGATAATGTGTACTACTGTAATAGTGCCATTGTGAAAGGTTACAGATAATGCGTACTACTGTAATAGTGCCATTGTAAAAGGTTACAGATAATGTGTACTACTGTAATAGTGCCATTGTGAAAGGTTACAGATAATGTGCACTACTGTAGTCGTGCCATTGTGAAAGGTTACAGATAATGTGTACTACTGTAATAGTGCCATTGTGAAAGGTTACAGATAATGTGCACTACTGTAGTCGTGCCATTGTGAAAGGTTACAGATAATGTGTACTTATGTAATAGTGCCATTGTGAAAGGTTACAGATAATGTGTACTACTGTAATAGTGCCATTGTGAAAGGTTACAGATAAAGTGTACTACTGTAATAGTGCCATTGTGAAATGTTACAGATAAAGTGTACTACTGTAATAGTGCCATCGTGAAAGGTTACAGATAAAGTGTACTACTGTAATAGTGCCATTGTGAAAGGTTACAGATAATGTGTACTACTGTAATAGTGCCATTGTAAAAGGTTACAGATAATGTGTACTACTGTAATAGTGCCATTGTGAAAGGTTACAGATAAGGTGTACTACTGTAATAGTGCCATTGTGAAAGGTTACAGATAAAGTGTACTACTGTAATAGTGCCATTGTGAAAGGTTACAGATAATGTGTACTACTGTAATAGTGCCATTGTGAAAGGTTACAGATAAAGTGTAGTACTGTAATAGTGCCATTGTGAAAGGTTACAGATAATGTGTATTACTTTAATAGTGCCATTGTGAAAGGTTACAAATAATGTGTAGTACTGTAATAGTGCCATTGTGAAAGGTTACAGATAATGTGTACTACTGTAATAGTGCCATTGTGAAAGGTTACAGATAATGTGTAGTACTGTAATAGTGCCATTGTGAAAGGTTACAGATAATGTGTACTACTGTAATAGTGCCATTGTGAAAGGTTACAGATAATGTGTACTACTGTAATAGTGCCATTGTGAAAGGTTACAGATAATGCGTACTACTGTAATAGTGCCATTGTGAAAGGTTACAGATAATGTGCACTACTGTAGTCGTGCCATTGTGAAAGGTTACAGATAATGTGTACTACTGTAATAGTGCCATTGTGAAAGGTTACAGATAATGTGCACTACTGTAGTCGTGCCATTGTGAAAGGTTACAGATAATGTGTACTTATGTAATAGTGCCATTGTGAAAGGTTACAGATAATGTGTACTACTGTAATAGTGCCATTGTGAAAGGTTACAGATAAAGTGTACTACTGTAATAGTGCCATTGTGAAATGTTACAGATAAAGTGTACTACTGTAATAGTGCCATCGTGAAAGGTTACAGATAAAGTGTACTACTGTAATAGTGCCATTGTGAAAGGTTACAGATAATGTGTACTACTGTAATAGTGCCATTGTAAAAGGTTACAGATAATGTGTACTACTGTAATAGTGCCATTGTGAAAGGTTACAGATAAGGTGTACTACTGTAATAGTGCCATTGTGAAAGGTTACAGATAAAGTGTACTACTGTAATAGTGCCATTGTGAAAGGTTACAGATAATGTGTACTACTGTAATAGTGCCATTGTGAAAGGTTACAGATAAAGTGTAGTACTGTAATAGTGCCATTGTGAAAGGTTACAGATAATGTGTATTACTGTAATAGTGCCATTGTGAAAGGTTACAGATAATGTGTAGTACTGTAATAGTGCCATTGTGAAAGGTTACAGATAATGTGTACTACTGTAATAGTGCCATTGTGAAAGGTTACAGATAATGTGTAGTACTGTAATAGTGCCATTGTGAAAGGTTACAGATAATGTGTACTACTGTAATAGTGCCATTGTGAAAGGTTACAGATAATGTGTACTACTGTAATAGTGCCATTGTGAAAGGTTACAGATAATGCGTACTACTGTAATAGTGCCATTGTGAAAGGTTACAGATAATGTGTACTACTGTAATAGTGCCATCGTGAAAGGTTACAGATAATGTGTAGTACTGTAATAGTGCCATTGTGAAAGGTTACAGATAATGTGTACTACTGTAATAGTGCCATTGTGAAAGGTTACAGATAATGTGTACTACTGTAATAGTGCCATTGTGAAAGGTTACAGATAATGCGTACTACTGTAATAGTGCCATTCTAAAAGGTTACAGATAATGTGTACTACTGTAATAGTGCCATTGTGAAAGGTTACAGATAATGTGCACTACTGTAGTCGTGCCATTGTGAAAGGTTACAGATAATGTGTACTACTGTAATAGTGCCATTGTGAAAGGTTACAGATAATGTGCACTACTGTAGTCGTGCCATTGTGAAAGGTTACAGATAATGTGTACTTATGTAATAGTGCCATTGTGAAAGGTTACAGATAATGTGTACTACTGTAATAGTGCCATTGTGAAAGGTTACAGATAAAGTGTACTACTGTAATAGTGCCATTGTGAAATGTTACAGATAAAGTGTACTACTGTAATAGTGCCATCGTGAAAGGTTACAGATAAAGTGTACTACTGTAATAGTGCCATTGTGAAAGGTTACAGATAATGTGTACTACTGTAATAGTGCCATTGTGAAAGGTTACAGATAATGTGTAGTACTGTAATAGTGCCATTGTGAAAGGTTACAGATAATGTGTACTACTGTAATAGTGCCATTGTGAAAGGTTACAGATAATGTGTACTACTGTAATAGTGCCATTGTGAAAGGTTACAGATAATGCGTACTACTGTAATAGTGCCATTGTAAAAGGTTACAGATAATGTGTACTACTGTAATAGTGCCATTGTGAAAGGTTACAGATAATGTGCACTACTGTAGTCGTGCCATTGTGAAAGGTTACAGATAATGTGTACTACTGTAATAGTGCCATTGTGAAAGGTTACAGATAATGTGCACTACTGTAGTCGTGCCATTGTAAAAGGTTACAGATAATGTGTACTTATGTAATAGTGCCATTGTGAAAGGTTACAGATAATGTGTACTACTGTAATAGTGCCATTGTGAAAGGTTACAGATAAAGTGTACTACTGTAATAGTGCCATCGTGAAATGTTACAGATAAAGTGTACTACTGTAATAGTGCCATCGTGAAAGCTTACAGATAAAGTGTACTACTGTAATAGTGCCATTGTGAAAGGTTACAGACAATGTGTACTACTGTAATAGTGCCATTGTGAAAGGTTATAGATAATGTGTACTACTGTAGTCGTGCCATTGTGAAAGGTTACAGATAATGTGTACTACTGTAATAGTGCCATTGTGAAAGGTTACAGATAATGTGTACTACTGTAATAGTGCCATTGTGAAAGGTTACAGATAAGGTGTACTACTGTAATAGTGCCATTGTGAAAGGTTACAGATAATGTGTACTACTGTAATAGTGCCATTGTGAAAGGTTACAGATAATGTGTACTGCTGTAATAGTGCCATTGTGAAAGGTTACAGATAATATGTACTACTGTAATAGTGCCATTGTGAAAGGTTACAGATAATATGTACTACTGTAATAGTGCCATTGTGAAAGGTTACAGATAATGTGTACTACTGTAATAGTGCCATTGTAAAAGGTTACAGATAATGTGTAGTACTGTAATAGTGCCATTGTGAAAGGTTACAGATAATGTGCACTACTGTAGTCGTGCCAATGTGAAAGGTTACAGATAATGTGTTCTACTGTAATAGTGCCATTGTGAAAGGTTACAGATAATGTGCACTACTGTAGTCGTGCCATTGTGAAAGGTTACAGATAATGTGTACTACTGTAATAGTGCCATTGTGAAAGGTTACAGATAATGTTTACTACTGTAATAGTGCCATTGTGAAAGGTTACAGATAAAGTGTACTGCTGTAATAGTGCCATTGTGAAATGTTACAGATAATGTGTTCTACTGTAATAGTGCCATTGTGAAAGGTTACAGATAATGTGCACTACTGTAGTCGTGCCAATGTGAAAGGTTACAGATAATGTGTTCTACTGTAATAGTGCCATTGTGAAAGGTTACAGATAATGTGCACTACTGTAGTCGTGCCATTGTGAAAGGTTACAGATAATGTGTACTACTGTAATAGTGCCATTGTGAAAGGTTACAGATAATGTTTACTACTGTAATAGTGCCATTGTGAAAGGTTACAGATAAAGTGTACTGCTGTAATAGTGCCATTGTGAAATGTTACAGATAAAGTGTACTGCTGTAATAGTGCCATTGTGAAAGGTTACAGATAAAGTGTACTACTGTAATAGTGCCATTGTGAAAGGTTATAGATAATGTGTACTACTGTAGTTGTGCCATTGTGAAAGGTTACAGATAATGAGTACTACTGTAATAGTGCCATTGTGAAAGGTTACAGGTAAGGTGTACTACTGTAATAGTGCCATTGTGAAAGGTTACAGATAAGGTGTACTACTGTAATATTGCCATTGTGAAAGGTTACAGATAATGTGTACTACTGTAATAGTGCCATTGTGAAAGGTAACAGATAATGTGTACTACTGTAATAGTGCCATTGTGAAAGGTTACAGATAATATGTACTACTGTAATAGTGCATTGTGAAAGGTTACAGATAATGTGTACTACTGTAGTCGTGCCATTGTGAAAGGTTACAGATAAAGTGTACTACTGTAATAGTGCCATTGTGAAAGGTTACAGATAAAGTGTACTACTGTAATAGTGCCATTGTGAATGGTTACAGACAATGTGTACTACTGTAATAGTGCCATTGTGAAAGGTTACAGATAATGTGTACTACTGTAATAGTGCCATTTTGAAAGGTTACAGATAATGTGTAGTACTGTAATAGTGCCATTGTGAAAGGTTACAGATAATGTGTACTACTGTAATAGTGCCATTGTGAAAGGTTACAGATAAAGTGTACTACTGTAATAGTGCCATTGTGAAAGGTTACAGATAATATGTACTACTGTAATAGTGCCATTGTGAAAGGTTACAGATAATGTGTAGTACTGTAATAGTGCCATTGTGAAAGGTTACAGACAATGTGTACTACTGTAATAGTGCCATTGTGAAAGGTTACAGATAATGTGTACTACTGTAATAGTGCCATTTTGAAAGGTTACAGATAATGTGTAGTACTGTAATAGTGCCATTGTGAAAGGTTACAGATAATGTGTACTACTGTAATAGTGCCATTGTGAAAGGTTACAGATAATGTGTACTACTGTAATAGTGCCATTGTGAAAGGTTACAGATAATGTGTACTACTGTAATAGTGCCATTTTGAAAGGTTACAGATAATGTGTAGTACTGTAATAGTGCCATTGTGAAAGGTTACAGATAATGTGTACTACTGTAATAGTGCCATTGTGAAAGATTACAGATAATGTGTACTACTGTAATAGTGCCATTGTGAAAGGTTACAGATAATGTGTACTACTGTAGTCTTGCCATTGTGAAAGGTTACAGATAAAATGTACTACTGTAGTCTTGCCATTGTGAAAGGTTACAGATAAAATGTACTACTGTAGTCTTGCCATTGTGAAAGGTTACAGATAATGCGTCATAAGGAAATGTTACTTGTTCCTTGAGAAAATGTGACTGATAAAATATAACATATCAGAATGTTAAATGACAGTGTTAAGTGGAAGTATGGTAATAAAGTTTGCCATAGTGAAATGAGTAAGTCAGAGGGCCCTATTAATTATTTTGTGGGCAGACTATGTTCCCAGGTAGGAATCCTGTCCACTGGTGTTCTAAGGAAACTAGGGACGTAACAATGTTACTGGGCAAAAACAACAACAGGGCCCTTTTTGACTGTTTAAAATCAGCAAGTGCTGAACCATCAGCCACAAAGAAGCCAGATTTGCTGCTTCTCTGTGATTGTGAGTCATCCTTCCCCCGCACCATAAGATATGCATTTGCACAGCCTTCCTGTACAAATATGGTGGCAGGTTTTTCTGCACAGCCACTCTGTAGCAGCCATCTTGGAAAGCCAGTCACCATATTTATAAAGGTAAATCCATACACTTTACATTGTGACTTGAGCCCTGTTTTGCAGGGGGAGCACACAGAGGGGCCAAATATGATGCAGGTGCAACACATGTTCCCTGTAGCAAAACTAATTCTGATTGCCCCCCTAGAGGTGTGGGCCAGGTGTTGATTGAGACCTCTCAGATTCCTGGAGTTAACGCCCCAGTGGGGAACATCCACTGCCAGAATTTAATACTGCAGAAGCAATTGCTTTTGCAGCTCGTCCCCTGCTGTTCAGACCTGTCAAGCATTCCATATAAATCAGTCCTTGATGTTTAAATGAAACTGTGGTCTACACTCCAGTGGTTCCACATTAACAGCTTCATAAATGGATCTGAAACTCTGAAGTGAAATCAGATTCACAGGTGGAAATAAAATTTATATTTCCTTCACTGTATATTCCATTTTTTTCCTACTTTTTTATGAGTCACTGGTGAAGTTATAGCATCATATCCATTTTCTGTACTTCCCACATGAGCACCAGCGCAGAAATCCCATACCTTTACTGTCCCTGTCATAACTATACTGCTTTCCCAGTTACTGTCTCCTTCATTCAGTAGTCTTTTCTCATTAGGCACTGTTAATTTGCTAATACAGATGTCCGCATTGCATTTTGTTCAACCAAGCACAACTAATCACTGTTTTACTTGCTTATTTTGATTCCCTGAGCAAATTGTATTGCACTGCCCTTCATTTTTTATGTATCCCTCTCGCTCTGTTTTCTGTGTTTTATATTACTGCATGTTTCTCTGCACAACCAAAGCCATAAGTGACCACCCCAGTGAGAATGTTAGAGTGACAAGGGATTTTGTTAATGATGTATTAACCTTTCAGTGTTATGTCTGCATACAAAAGCGACAAACACCTTGTAGTTACAAGAATTTTCTGTAGTTTTGCAGGGGGGTCTCCTCTTGGTGATGGAATCACGGTTAGTACAGAAGGCATTGCAATTTATATGTGGATCTATCAGCAGGTGTACATAAACATACATGCGCATATATATATATATATATATATATAAATATATAGAAAGGATCTGCACTCTCACAAACCATTAAACAGTCAGCGATCAGGGTGTTGGCAAAACAATATAATAGAAAAATATATACAATCTCACCTTAGTTGGTCTGAGGAAGGGAGATTGTCCCCTGAAACGTCATCCACAATAAAGGAATGTTTGTCTTCAACCCAGTGTGTGTGTGTGTGCGTGTGTAGGGTTTGACTGTAGCTGTAAATACAGAATATGCACCCCATACATTCTGTCTCTACACAGCTTCGTTTGTTGACTGCGCTGTGCCCAATTTATTATGCACTTCAGCAGTAAGCTGCGCCCACTGTCCCCAGAAGCCCTGGCTACTATACCTGTGGGCTGTCCTACATGCATGTTGTAGAAGAAGCCATCAATTATATCATTTAATAACGGTGGGTTAATATACCTGGGCTGCTGGGTAATGTTTGCCCCTGAGTCAAAAGTTTCCAGTCCTGTAATTGCAACCAATTAAAAATACCAGTTTGAAAACTACATTAATACATTAACAGCTTGTTCACTGCATATGTTTTTCAATGGTCTATCTCCCCATATGTTGCCTAATATAGCGGAGCCTATCCAGACCTGTTACTGGAGTAGACAAGGCTAACCAATCAGTCATTTAGAAAAATATATGAAATTATTTATCTATTAAAAAATCCCCTTAAAGTTTAATGTTGTTTTCCATCTTAATATGGGAAGAGACCACAGCTGCATTCCTTTCTTGTGGGTAATACTGAACCTGGCTATTAGGAGGAGGAAAAGAAACCCCAGCCAAAGGCTTAAATACCTCCCCCACTTCCTCGTAACCCCAGTCATTCTTTGCCTTTCGTCACAGGAGGTAGGCAGAGAAGTGTTAAAAGATTTCGGACTAGTCTCATGGAGGGTAGTACTCTTCGAGATGGGACTGGAGTTTTAAGTAGTCCTGTCAGCCTCTCACTGAGAGCATGGATGAAAGTTAGAGTCCGGAGATGCAGGGAGAGTCTTTCTGCGAAATCATCCCGACTCATATTAGCAGCTCCATAGGCAATCGGCGTTGACGAGTTTCGCTGCCTGCTTTCTTCACTCAAGTCCATGTCAGAAGCGATGCTACTATCTGCCACACTTGAATGGCCGTGTTCCTGTTCCACGGAGTAGATTCTGGAAAGATCGTTTCATATTTTATTCATGTATGATAACGCAAGAAGACATGGTCACAGTGTGACTCCTTTTATCTGTATAGAATCAAGGGTTAATATCTCATTAGGCGGATTATTGAACAGGGGGGAATAATCTTATGTGTTTATTTGATTTTATGCTGCATTATGTGTGAGATGTTAGGCTCATAGGCTGTTATGGAATATACAGGTTTCACTTTCAATTTGAGAGCCATGCAGCTTACAAGCTTGGCGCGCTTTTTCATAGCAGGGACAGTCCTGCATTGGGCACCATGTGATTCATTCCCTTTTTCCTGACGGGGTGTCTATCAGAGAGGAGTCATAAATCCCTGTACTGTCTGGGTCATAGGAGGTGGTGAGTGCCCCAGACATTGGGGTATAAGGGTGCTGTTTTTTTAATAAAATAAGATGTTTTATTTCTCTAGTTCTCCGGTTATTGCACTAGCGATGCAGGATTCTGTTACTTTAGAGGGCACTCCCTCTATTCCTAAAGAGTAATTCCTGTTTATATGGTGAGGAGACCTTAGTTCCGCCCTCTCAATTATGGTCCATATGCCTTGATAATGTGATAATCTCAAACATGTTTGATACCACGGAGCCGTCCACCTCTGAGGAGTTGTCGTCCAGTGAGGTGTGTACCCTACATTCTTATATCTCTACACATGCAGTTTTCCCGTAGCATTGCTGATCTTCCATCTAGAGGGGGCCTTTTTTCACCAGATGTTACTGCGCAGTTCAGACAGCGGTGTCTGCGGCCTTTAATGCTTTACCTCGCCCTGCTAAGCGCAAGCAAAAGGTTACATATTGCACTTCTTCCCAGAGTACATCAGATAATTTCTTGGAATAAATTGAGGGTTATCCGAAGATAAAGTTCTTTCTGAGACTTCAGAATATGAACATTCTGGGTCGGAGTCTGCTGCCTCTAAACCTCTGGCTGTGGAGGAACCAGACTTTAGTTTATGAATTTGCCCTTTCTTCTAAAGGGAGTTTTTGGCAAATTCAGAGGTTCCAGAAGCCAAATTGCCTGATGAACCTTTAATTCCTAAATTGGATAGAGTTTGAGGACAGGGTGGTACCTTATCCTTCCCTGCTCCTGTTAGATGGCGAACATTATTAAGAATGAATGGGATAGGATTGGATTCCTTTTCCCCCTCTTCTCCCGTTAACAAATTGTTCCCGGCCCTGGACTCTCAATGGAGTTGTGAGGTTCCGTCCCTAAATGGGATGGCGTTATCTTCACCCTTGCTAAACGTACTACTATCCCGCTTGGGGATAGTTCTTCGTTTGAAGAGCCCATGGATAAAAGATGGAAACTCTGTTAAAAGAGATGTTTCATCATACAGGATATTTGTTTCAACCTGCGGCGGCTGTTGCTACCTTCTGGTGTGACTCCTTATAGGATTTGATCGGGGTGGAGGATCCCCTCGACGTTACTCAGAAAAGATTTACAGCCTTGAGGTTTGTTAATTCTTTTATCTGTGCTGCTATTAGGCAGTTTATTCGCTTGAATGCTATGGCTTCAGCTTTTTCTAATCAAGACCGTCGGGCTCTGGCTGAAGTCATGGTCTGCAGATATGACTTCTAAGTCTAGACTTCTTCCCTGCCTTTAAGGGAATGATTTTGTCTGGTCCAGGCCTGGACTCAATTATCTCCACGGTCACAGGGGGCAAGGGTGCCCTGCTACCGCAAGAGTATATGAACTAATCTAAGGGATGATTTTCGTTCTGCTAAAGCCCATGTCGTCAGTCCTCCGCTAAGCCAGAGCAAACCAAGAGCTCTTAGAAGCCGGCTTAGTCCTGGAATAAATCCAAGCAGAGCAAGAAGCCTGCCGAGTCTACGTCGGCATGAATGTGCGGTCCCCGGTCCTCTTCTAGATCGTGTAGGGGGCAGTATGTCACTTTTCAGTCGCTTGGTTCAGGGACGTTCAGGATCCATGGGTCCTGGAGGTCATAGCTTGGGGTTACAAGATAGGTTTTAAGTCTCAGCCACCCAAGGGCAGATTCCTCCCGTTTCCCTGACCAGAAAGGAGGGAAGCCTTTCTGGGGTGTGAACGGGATCTGTCCTCTAGGAGTTATTGTCCCGGTGCCTATCGCAGTGAGAGGTTTGGGATACTATTCAAACCTTTTCGTGGTCCCTAAGAAGGAGGGAACTTTCCGTCCGATTCTGACCTAAAGTGCTTAAGCAGGTTTTTAAATGTCCCCTCGTTTAAGATGGAGACAATATGGTCCATTCTTCCCCTCGTTTGAGAGGGGTAGTTCATGACCATGATAGATCTGAAGGATGCTCTCTTATCGTACCAATCCTCAAGGACCACTTCCAGTTCCTAAGGTTTGCATTCCTGGACCAGCACTTCCAGATTATTGCCATTCCATTTGGTCTAGCTAAAGAAATTTTTTCGAAGAGTGGACTATTCAGAAAATATCACATGGATGGCAGATAATCTAGAGAGAGTTCTCTTGTATCAAGTACCAAGGTAGAATTCTTGGGTACTATAATAGTCTCCATAGACATGAGAATATTTCTAACAGACCAGAGACGTTTCAAGATAGCTTCAACATGTCTTGCTCTCCAGATCTCTTTAAGGCCATATGTGGTGTATGGAGGTGATTGGACTCATGGTGTCCAGCTTGGACATAATTTCCTTTGCCAGGTTTCACCTCACACTGTTGCAACTGTGCATGCTAAACTAGTGGAACGGCGATCATTTGGATCTGTCTCAACAGATTTCTTTGGACAACCAATCGGGAGAATCGCTCTCTTGGTGGTTTTGTCCGGATCACTTGTCCTGAGGGAAGTCCATCTCAAGACCATCCTGGGTGATTAAGACTACGGTTGCGAGTCTGTCAGGATGAGGAGCTATTTGGGGTGCCAGGAAGTCACAGGACATCTGGTCTCATGAGGTAAAGCTCCCTCCTGATCTCATTTTGGATCTTCGGGCAATATACAATGCTCTGAAGGCTTGGCCTCTGCTGGGTTCGTCCCAGTTAATCAGATTCCAATCAAACAATATATCCTCGGTGGCTTACATCAACCTTCAGAGGGGAACGAGAAGCTCCCTAGTTTTAAAGGAAGTATCTCGGATTCTGGGGGAGACCCGCATTTGTTCGCTGTCAGCGATCCACATTCCGGGTGTGGACAACTGGGAAGCGGATTCCTAAGCAGACAATCCTTTCATCCGGGGAGAATGATCTCTCCATCCCGAGTGTTTGCAGAGATTTGCAAGAGGAAGATCTTATAACGTCTCAATACCAAGCTACCCAGATAGGGGTCGAGGTACAGGGATCCTCAGGCAGAGCTAACAGATGCATTAGCGGTGCCTTGGAGGTTCAATCTAATTTACTTTCCAACCATTACCACTACTTCCTAGTGTAGTGGCTCGAGTAAAGCAGGCGTCAGTGATACTGACTGCTCCTTCTTTTCCGGAAAGGATATGGTTTGATGATCTAGTGGGGATGTCATCATCTCCTCCGTGGAAGTTACCTTGTCGCAGGGATCTGCTGACCAAGGTCTCTTTGTTCATCAATGTCTAGATTCTCTGAGGCTGACTGTGTGGATATTTAAAACTTAGTCCTAGCAAACAGAGGGTTTTCTGAGAGAGTTATTTTTACTCTCATTCAAGCTCGTAAGCTGGTTGCTCGTTGCATCTATCATAAGGTGTGGAGGACCTACTATATTCTGTTCTCCAGGATGAACTGGAGAAGGGCTTTTCTGCAAGTCCCCTGAAGGGACAGTTTTCAGCCCTGTCTGTGTTACTGCACAAGAGGTTTGCAGAACTTCCAGATATGCAGCCATTTGTTAAGGCTCTGCTGGGATCAGACCTGTGTTTAGATCTAAGGCTCCTCCTTGGAGTTTAAATCTTGTTCTTAAAGTTTTGCAACAGGCTCCGTTAGAACCTATGCATGAAGTAGACATTAAATTGTTGTCTTGGAAGGTTCCTTTTCCACTGGCTATTGCTTCTGTCCGCAGAGTATCTGTGATTGCTGCCTTGCAATGCGTCCCTCCTTATCTGGTTTTCCATGCCGATAAGGCTGTTCATACGAACCAAGTTAGGTTTTCTTCCTAAGGTTGTGTCATTTTGCAACATCAATCAAAAGATTGTGGTTCCTTTCTTATGTCCTAATCCTTCTTCATCGAAGGAACGTTTACAACGTATTTCTGGATGTGGTTTGTGCCTTGAAGTTCTATCTTCGGGCCACGAAGGAATTAAGACAAACCTCTTTCTCTGTTTGTTCTCTTTTCCTGGAAGCGTAGGGGTCAGAGGGCCTCTTCAACTTTCTTATCTTGTTGTCTGAGGAGTGTCATCCGTTTAGCATAGAAACGGCGGGACATAAGCCTCCTCTGAGGATTACGGCTCATTCTACGAGAGCAGTGGTTTCCTCTTGGGCCTTCAAAAATTAAGTCTCTATGGATCAGATTTGTAAGGCGGCTATCTGGTTCTCCTTACATACTTTTGTCAAAATTTTACAAGTTTGATGTTTTTGCTTCTGCTGAAGCAGCCTTCACGAGAAAGGTTTTGAGGCTGTGGTGCCCTCAGATTAGGGACCGCCTCTCTTTTTTCCCTCCTGTTAGCATTTTGTGTACTCAAGAGCTTGGGTATATGTTTCCCACAAGTAAGGAATGCAGCTGTGGACTCTTCCCATATTAAGATGGAAAACATTAATTATGCTAACTTAATAATTTCATTTCCATCTGTATGGGAAGAGTCAACAGCTCCCGCCTGTGTTCTCCGATGGGCGGCCCTAAATTTGAATTTTTTTTTCTTCTGGCACCTTTTTCCCCCTGATATTTCTCCTACTGTTCCTTGTTCCCTCTGCAGAATGAATTTGGTTATGAGGAAGTGGGGGAGGTATTTAAGCCTTTGGCTGGGGTGTCTTTGCCTCCTCCTGGTGGCCAGGTTCAGTATTTCCCACAAGTAAGGAATGCAGCTGTGGACTCTTACCATACAGATGGAAATGAAATGATCAGGTAAGCATAATTTATGTTTTTCTGTTGAAAACAATTATGTACGTTTTTTTTCTAAAGAATTGTGATTGACGCCTTTTCAGAAAAAGTTCAATTCATCTGCAGTTTATTTGTTTTGTCATCATCTGTACTGAAGCCAGTTAGGAATAGCCATGTAGCAGGGTTAGGCTTGTGAAGTCTACAGTGTCCACTTCTAATTCTTAGCACTGGAAAACCCACCAGTTTTAAATTACAGTAAAAAGGGGCAAACTGAATAATTATACTATACTGTAACGTTTTATACTATGCTCAAACATTACAGCCTCAGGTTGTTTCATGTCCCTTTGCATTTGTCTATGCATTAATACCCTCTCTTATTGTAGCATGCATAAATAAGTTAGAATTTGGTTTTGCCTTTGTAAGGGATATGTACATATGTTCTGCATTGTAGAGACTTCAAAACAGGGGCCATTATATTAAAAATATAGATCTTTATTAACATCATTAAAACACATGGGTATAACTCACAGATGTTACAACCAGACAGTCAAGTGATGACAGCTTACGTGTTTCGGCTCATGCTGTAGTCATAGCTCATATGTTCTGTATACCATATCTGTCTCTTATAGGATCTCTTGTGTGTGCTGCTGGATGACGGAGGATTCTTAGTTATGTCCAATCAGCAAGATCATTTGAACCAGGTGAGACTCATGATGTGGGAAACCAGATGTGGACCTCTAGACCACTTTGCTTGGAGAGGATATAGCTGCTCTTTCCCTGAAGAAGCCCACATTAACCAAAACGTTTGCCTTGGACAACCTTCTTATTTAGAGGAGAATCACTGGTATTTTAGGGGTTAGGCTGCCTTTTTGTTGGGACGACAGTGATATACTAGAGGAAGGCTCCTCTCTGTATAAGGCACAAGTGGGCTTAATGAGACTGTAAAATACAGGCATACACAGCATCAAGCCACTAACGTATGGCACTCCTCTGTGACAATGCATGTTTTGCACAAAACTACAACTCCCAGTTTTCTCCCCAGGACCATTTTAGTTGGTGCACCACCTGGCTGATTTTATTAACCACCCGGCTAAAATTTTAGCCAATATTAAGTTAAATGAGCTAATATTAAAAAGTTTCAATTTTTATTGCATAAATTATCTTTACATACATTTATGTTAAATGATGCAATTAATTTGTGCTTTGGATAGCAGAAAATGATATAATATTAGAAACATTACACTGCCCCCAACTGGCTACTTAACAATGCCACCCGGCAACTTCTCTGGCACTAACTTCAACCAAAACTAAAGTGGCCACAAACAGGGTTACTTTATTAATTGAAATAAGAAATAAATATGGACCTATTTACATATGCATATAATTTCTGAGCACCCTTCATTATTTTTTCTTTTATGAATTTTAAAAAGTGCATTTTAATTTTTAAACCCTCCTTGATTTCAGAAAAGACACTGCACAATGGTTGGGTACCATCACTACAACATATGATTACATCTTCTTTCTAGCTGGGTGTCTCTGTCTTATGTTGTATAGACTCTACTCCATATAACGCCACTCTCAGGTCACATACACAGATAAGTTGTTTTGTCTCCTTCACAGCTCATACATTTCCCTGGCATGTCTCATCCTCTCCACATTCTCCTCTGCAGGTCGGAAAGTTCTTCAGTGAGGTGGATCCTAACCTCATGGGCGCCCTGTATAACAATTCCTTCTTTACACGGAAAGAATCGTACGATTACCAGTCTGTCTGCGCCCCGAAGGCAGAGAGCAATAAAGGAGGCGCACCTCGTGGGATCTTTGTGGTGAGTGGGATACGGGTTGTGGGGTCTGTGTGGTAATCAGAAGGTTTCAGAATAAAACATTTGTCAATCGTCTCACTACAATCTTTGCAATGCACTGTAAGGCTTATCTGTGTAATACAACAGGCGGCTGCTCTGCAGTGTATTAGGAGGAGCTGTGTAATACAACAGGCGGCTGCTCTGCAGTGTATTAGGAGGAGCTGTATAATACAACAGGCAGCTGCTCTGCAGTGTATTAGGAGGAGCTGTGTAATACAACAGGCGGTTGCTCTGCAGTGTATTAGGAGGAGCTGTGTAATACAACAGGCGGCTGCTCTGCAGTGTATTAGGAGGAGCTGTGTAATACAACAGGCGGCTGCTCTGCAGTGTATTAGGAGGAGCTGTGTAATACAACAGGCAGCTGCTCTGCAGTGTATTAGGAGGAGCTGTGTAATACAACAGGCGGTTGCTCTGCAGTGTATTAGGAGGAGCTGTGTAATACAACAGGCGGCTACTCTGCAGTGTATTAGGAGGAGCTGTGTAATACAACAGGCGGCTGCTCTGCAG
The DNA here is from genome assembly GCF_027579735.1 of Bombina bombina. Classification (NCBI taxonomy): domain Eukaryota; kingdom Metazoa; phylum Chordata; class Amphibia; order Anura; family Bombinatoridae; genus Bombina; species Bombina bombina. Next base: position 385,697,888 of record NC_069505.1, read on the forward strand.
TGTATTAGGAGGAGCTGTGTAATACAACAGGTGGCTGCTCTGCAGTGTATTAGGAGGAGCTGTGTAATACAACAGGCGACTGCTCTGCAGTGTATTAGGAGGAGCTGTGTAATACAACAGACGACTGCTCTGCAGTGTATTAGGAGGAGCTGTGTAATACAACAGGCGGCTGCTCTGCAGTGTATTAGGAGGAGCTGTGTAATACAACAGGTGACTGCTCTGCAGTGTATTAGGAGGAGCTGTGTAATACAACAGGCGACTGCTCTACAGTGTATTCGGAGGAGCTGTGTAATACAACAGGTGACTGCTCTACAGTGTATTAGGAGGAGCTGTGTAAAACAACAGGTGACTGCTCTGCAGTGTATTAGGAGGAGCTGTGTAATACAACAGACGACTGCTCTGCAGTGTATTAGGAGGAGCTGTGTAATACAACAGACGGCTGCTCTGCAGTGTATTAGGAGGAGCTGTGTAATACAACAGGCGGCTGCTTTGCAGTGTATTAGGAGGAGCTGTGTAATACATCAGGTGACTGCTCTGCAGTGTATTAGGAGGAGCTGTGTAATACAACAGGCGACTGCTCTACAGTGTATTAGGAGGAGCTGTGTAATACAACAGGTGACTGCTCTGCAGTGTATTAGGAGGAGCTGTGTAATACAACAGGCGACTGCTCTACAGTGTATTAGGAGGAGCTGTGTAATACAACAGGCGACTGCTCTACAGTGTATTAGGAGGAGCTGTGTAATACAACAGGTGACTGCTCTACAGTGTATTAGGAGGAGCTGTGTAATACAACAGGTGACTGCTCTGCAGTGTATTAGGAGGAGCTGTGTAATACAACAGGCTGCTGCTTTGCAGTGTATTAGGAGGAGCTGTGTAATACAACAGGCGGCTGCTTTGCAGTGTATTAGGAGGAGCTGTGTAATACATCAGGCGACTGCTCTTCAGTGTATTAGGAGGAGCTGTGTAATACAACAGGCGACTGCTCTACAGTGTATTAGGAGGAGCTGTGTAATACAACAGGCGACTGCTCTGCAGTGTATTAGGAGGAGCTGTGTAATACATCAGGTGACTGCTCTGCAGTGTATTAGGAGGAGCTGTGTAATACAACAGGCGACTGCTCTGCAGTGTATTAGGAGGAGCTGTGTAATACAACAGGCGACTGCTCTGCAGTGTATTAGGAGGAGCTGTGTAATACAACAGGCGACTGCTCTACAGTGTATTAGGAGGAGCTGTGTAATACAACAGGTGACTGCTCTGCAGTGTATTAGGAGGAGCTGTGTAATACAACAGGTGACTGCTCTGCAGTGTATTAGGAGGAGCTGTGTAATACAACAGGCGACTGCTCTGCAGTGTATTAGGAGGACCTGTGTAATACAACAGGCGACTGCTCTGCAGTGTATTAGGAGGAGCTGTGTAATACAACAGGCGACTGCTCTGCAGTGTATTAGGAGGAGCTGTGTAATACAACAGGCGGCTGCTCTGCAGTGTATTAGGAGGAGCTGTGTAATACAACAGGCGGCTGCTCTGCAGTGTATTAGGAGGAGCTGTGTAATACAACAGGCGGCTGCTCTGCAGTGTATTAGGAGGAGCTGTGTAATACAACAGACGGCTACTCTGCAGTGTATTAGGAGGAGCTGTGTAATACAACAGGCGACTGCTCTGCAGTGTATTAGGAGGAGCTGTGTAATACAACAGGCGGCTGCTCTGCAGTGTATTAGGAGGAGCTGTGTAATACAACAGGCGGCTACACTGCAGTGTATTAGGAGGAGCTGTGTAATACAACAGGCGGCTACACTGCAGTGTATTAGGAGGAGCTGTGTAATACAACAGGCGGCTGCTCTGCAGTGTATTAGGAGGAGCTGTGTAATACAACAGGCGGCTGCTCTGCAGTGTATTAGGAGGAGCTGTGTAATACAACAGGCGGCTACTCTGCATTGTATTAGGAGGAGCTGTGTAATACAACAGGCGACTGCTCTACAGAGCACTAGGAGGAGGAGCTGTGTGTAATACAACAGGCGGCTGCTCTGCAGTGCGCCATAAGACCATTAGTACACAGATGATCAGTAGTGCTATTACTGTAATGGAAATTTATTTTGCTGTGCAGTAGGTTATTCATCTGGTGAGCGCTCTGCTTATTGACATGTTTCTTCTTAGCCAACAGTTGCTGATATTCTGAACCTGGCTTGGTTATCATCAGCAGCAGCCTGGTATGATCAGTGTGTGTGTAAGACTATGGCCTACATTCATCGAAACCATCTGATAAACTAATATCTCACCGACCAAGATCGCAGCCCCCAAAACTGCAGAATTGCTAAACATTTGCACGTGCCCCTCATAATTTTAATCAATAGAGCGGCATCTATCGTGTAGCCGTGCACTTCTCAGCACAAAGAACACGTACCACTGTGAAAGATACGGGCATCACAAAAAACACCCCCAAAACTCAACAAACAAATTAAAATGGAAAACAAACTCTCTAGACAGTTCTCTCTAACATATGCAAAACAAAGATAACTTTAAATAAATTAAAGTGAAAAAGAAAAACCCGACAATCTCATCATCTTTTGTAGTGAGACACAGCTAAAAGGCACTTCACAGCCATGCTAGACCAAGGTGTAGGTGAAAATCATGGGCGGACATCTAAAACGCCCGGGAATCAAATAATCAAACTTTTGTCATTTAGCTTACAATGAGAATATATATACTTTTTCTTTTAAAATATACTTCCTAAATCTATATTCACTAGTAGGGACTAATTAGGTTCAATATTATTTTTTTCACTATACAATATAAGGAATATTATACATAGGGTGTTAGTGTGAGAATCTAACTTTGTCCTCTATTCCTTTTTTATTGAGATTCCTTTTGAGAGTTTTAAGAGTATTGTTGGGGAGTTATTGACCCTACGCTACTGTGTTCAGTGAGCAGCGCTAGTCACATGACTCAGATGTGAAGCTAGTGCTGCTAATTTAAATAGCAGCGGATTCCTCTCGGCGACAATTCTATTTTTCAGGGGTTAAACACACAGTAGCGCAGGGTCGATAGTCTAATGTTTTAGAACATGTAATTTTTCAACTATTATGACCCTTCAACAGTAGGACACTCACTAACAAAACGCTGGAAAACTTGGGTGAATCCATGCTCCATAAATTACTAAAATGTTCTCACCTTTTACAATGAGACCTATCTGCAACCTCATGATCGTCTATGAATCTAGGCCAAAGTCTCTTGGTATCTTTGTGTAACCGTTGCCGTGCAGCTGCATGCGACGGTTTTTTGCCTATAAGTCTGTGTGTATGTGAGTACCTGTGTTATTGATGTGTAGTATCTGTTTGCGCACTCGTGTGAACGTCTGTGTGCGTTTGTCTGTTAGTACAAATCTGTGCAGATGAGCATATCTCATGTATGTGACCCTGCCAGCATGTAGTTTAGGGATTTTTTTTATTTTTTTTTATTTTATTTCTTAAAGTGTAGTGATTATTCCTCAACCCTCCCTGATCCCCTCCAAACATCTCTTTAACCCTCCCCCCTCTTACTAGTGGCGGCCATCTTAGGAACTGGCAGCTGTCTGCCAGTACCCAGTCTGTATGTTTTTATTATTAATTTTATTTATTTATAAATTTATAAAAATAAAAACAATGGTGGTGTAGCCTCCCATTCTTCCCTTTCTCTTAAAATGTTTTCTGTAGTGTCTTTGCATTAGTTTGTCTGTGCGTGTCCGTGTGTGTGTGTCTGTGCCTGTCTTTCTGTGTGTGTCTGTGCATGAGTGTCTGTACATGTCTGTCTGTGTCTGTGCATGTCTATCTGTGCGTTCCTGTCTGTGTGTGTGTCTGTGCATGAGTGTGTCTGTGTGCGTGTGTGTCTGTGCATGTTTGTGTGTGTGCATGTCTGTCTGTGTGTGTGTCTGTGCATGTCTGTGTGTCTGTGTCTGTCTGTGCATGAGTTTGTCTGTGTGTGTGTCTGTGCATGTCTATCTGTGCGTTCCTGTCTGTGTGTGTGTCTGTGCATGAGTGTGTCTGTGCATGTTTGTGTGTGTGCATGTCTGTCTGTGTGTGTGTCTGTGCATGTCTGTGTCTATCTGTGCATGAGTTTGTCTGTGTGTGTGTCTGTGCATGTCTGTCTTTGTGAGTATGTGCGTTAGTGTGTCTGCATGTCTATCTGTGTGTGTCTGTTTATGTCTGTCTGTGAGTGTGTCTGTGCATGTCTGTGTGTGAGTGTGCGTTAGTGTGTCTGTGGGTGAGTGTGTGTGTGTGTGTGCATGTTTTTATTTGCATGTTGGTATCACTCAGTCACTTTATGTCACAGATGCACCTTATATTTCTATAAAGCTGTTTTTTATGGTTGTTGGATGTTAACATCTCAGAACACATTGTACATCTGGGTGTTTTTCTGTCACTCACTGCTCCTGCGTTCTCCCTTTGTACATTCTGAACATCACAAAATCCAGGTTTATCTTTGTCTCTCTCTTCTGCACAAACGTCTGTTTCTTGTCTTTCCAGGTCCTTGTTCCAGCATTTGCTCTACAGTTTAGCATACAGCAGCTGGCTTCAGGCAGGTAAGACTGAGACTAGGGATAGAACTAGTCTTTTAATATTTTTCTTTCACCGAACATCAAGTAAACTTTAAAAGACTGAAGCCTAAGAAAGCACAAGGCCCTGACAATATTTCTCCTGCTACTTTGAACATTGTGCTGACCGACTTGCACCTATTTTTACTGATCTTTTTAACAAGTCCTTAAAGGGACACTGAACCCAAATGTTCTCTTTCATGATTCAGATAGAGCATTCAATTTTAAGCAACTTTATCATTTACTCCTATTATCATTTTTCTTCGTTCTCTTGCTATCTTTATTTGAAAAAAAAGGCATCTAAGCTTTTTGTTTGGTTCAGTACTCTGGACAGCACTTTTTTATTGGTGGATGAATTTATCAACCAATCAGCAAGAACAACCCAAGTTGTTCACCAGAAATGGGCCGGCATCTTAACTTACATTCTTGCATTTCAAATAAAGATACCAAGAGAATGAAGAAAATTTGATAATAGGAGTAAATTAGAAAGTTACTTAAAATGGCATGCTCTATCTGAATCACAAAAGAAAAAAATTGGGTTCAGTGTCCCTTTAATATAATGTGTCGTACCAGCCTGTTTTAAAAGGAATGAAACCTATTTTTTTTTCTTTCATTATTCAGATAGAGCAGCAATTTTAAACAACTTTCTAATTTACTCCTATTATCAATTTTTCTTCGTACTCTTGGTATCTTTATTTGAAAAAGTAGGAATGTAAGCTTAGGAGCTGGCCCATTTTTGGTTCAGCACCTGGATAGCGCTTGCTGATTGGTGGCTAAAGAAGAAACAAGCGCTTTTGAGCACACATGATTACAGACCTGTCGCTCTTACATCTGTTATTGTGAAATGCTTTGGAGGAATTATGCTGTTACATCTAAAAGCCTTGACTGACACCCTTCAGGATTCATTTCTGTTCGCTTACAGATCTAACAGATCTGTGGATGATGCAATTAGTCTATTTTTATATTATATTTTACATCATTTAGATAATCCCCACACCTCATGTCCAAGTTGTATTTGTGGATTTCAGTTCTGCTTTTAATTCTGTTGTTTCTGATTTACTTTTTGCTAAACAACTTAAAGGGACATGAAGCCCAATTTTTTTTTTCTTTTGTGATTCAGATAGAGCACTTTCCAATTTATTTCTATTATCAAATTTGTTTTGTTCTCATGATATCATGTTGAATAGGAAGACCTAGGTAGGTTTATGAGCTGCTGATTGGTGGATGCTCATATAACTAGCTCCCAGTAATGCATTGAGGCTTCTTAAACAAAGGATAACAAGAGAATGAAGCCAATTAGATAATAGACGTATAATGGAAAATTGTTTAAAATGGTATGATCTGTCTGATTCATGAAAGAAAATGTTGGGTTTTATATCCCTTTAATGCGCCCTTTTCCAAATGCCATTGGCTTTATAGCATTTTAAAGGGATATGAAACCAATTTTTTTTCTTTCTTGATTCAGATAGAGCAAGCAATTTTAAACAACTTTCTTATTTACTTTTATCATAGGCCAAGGTTGAGAGTTTTACGAACTCGGATAAACCGTTTTCTGAATAGTTTACTTCTGTTATCAAATTAGCTTTGTTCTATTTCTATCCTTTGTTGAAAAGTCAACCTAGGTAGGATCATAGGAGCACAGAAGCGTGCACATGTTTATTGCAGAAGATGTTTTGCTGATAGAGTAGAATGGCTTTAAATTTGACAATTGCTTATCACACTTCTTCAACCCATGAAAAAAGCAAATTTAACAGATGGAAATAGAACCTTGAGAATGAGAAAGAAGGAATTATAATGTGGTTCAAAGGTTTCCTCTAGTTGGAGAAAACTGTGTGTCATTTAGAAACCAGCATAGATGCCGCCTGCGTGGAAAACTTCTTTATTAAAGGAAAATTAAACCTAAATGTAGTCTTTCATGACTTACTTAGAGCATACAACATTCCAAATTATTTTAAGTTTGGATAAGTGTGAGTTAAGAAGGTGATAATCTTGAAGGCATCTCTGGGGAGGGGTCACTTCTGAACAAGTTGTTTTCCTGTCTTCTACCCAATCACAGACGACGTCACAGGAGAGATTGTCGAGGCCAGGGAGGCAAGTTGCATCATGAAGCAGACCCAATATTACTTTGGCAACAGCAATTCAACGTATTCAGCCGGAATTGATTGCGGCCCGTGTTCCCGGTCAGTATTGTACCATATGTATGGTTTGTTAATGCTCATTCTTTGTACATGTGGGAACCACCTGGGTGGTTACATCTGTTCATTAATCAATATGCTTTCCCAGGCTGATTTCCTTTCTGTTATCTACAGGTACTTCCACGCTCAGAGACTATCAAATACAAATCTGCTGTTCGTTGTGGCTGAAAAACATATTTGCAGTGAGTGCGACTTCATGAAATTGGACCAGGCTGAGACACGCTGTATCCTTTATTTAGATTTAGAATGGCGACACAGGAAAGACTTGGATCATTGTTGACTTGAGATATAAAATGTTGCATTGGAACATTAATAAATTGCTGTTGGCTGGCAGCTGGCATTTGAAGGGTAACTTGATCAGTTTGAATCATAATAATGTGCTTAGATTAAAGGTTATTAATATAGGGGGAGTGTGAGATAATGATATGATTGGACTGAAGAGTGATCATATATTGAGACTGGAGGAAATATCACTCACAAACAGAAGATGGTATGTTACTTATATGTGTGGTAAATAGAAAGTACCAGTATTGCCCACTTAGCAGCTGGCTTCAAGCTGGTTGCATTGTCAAAATGATCTAGACAGTTGCATCAGAAAGCAATGATACCCAGCTCTACTTGAAGCTCCTCTGAGTGTTTTCTAACTTATTTTTCTTGAAGAACACTGTGAGTGTGAGATGTATGATTCTCCAGTAATGTGCTGTATAATGCCTTAACCCCTTTATCAGCCGAGGGACCTGAACAATGTGAACTTGTGCAGACACCTCGGTATCGGAAAGGTCCTCATGTCTGCTTTGATTACAATGTTATGGTGAGTGCAAAGGGAGAGAGCTTAGATCTTTCATAAAAGAGAGAGCATTACAGAGTCCCCAATACCCACACTTCAGGGTTTTAGTATATATAACTGAATAGATTCTAAAGTTTGTAGATCCCATCTAGACCAAAAATATTTTTTCCATATATATGAACTCTTTTCTAAAAAAATATCTCCCTTTTTTCCAGGAGGACACATCAGACTGTGGTCGGGGCTCCCTTTTCCAGCCGTCATGGCTACTTTTGGCATTGATCCAGGTGCTTCTTCTGTGTGTTGCCCCAGGCTGCTGCACACCTTCATGTGTCCGAAGTCTCTAGACCTTCCCCACTTCCCTTCTTCCATCACTGCGCCTTCCTGAGGCCACTTCCTGTTTCCTGATGTGGTTACCATGACAACTAGGTGCATTGGGCTTTTTTTACCACGATAACTACTACTTGATTGGGTTGAAGAAGGAGCCTCTACTATGCCTTAGGGAGTTACCATGGCAACTAGAAGAACTACATCATAGTTAGTAGATTAACTTCTTTTTCCAATGGCCATGGTAACCACGGCATTTCTGAAGACTTCCTGTTTCCTGTTCCATGGTACCCTTGCATAGTCCAGAAGGTTATATCTGACATCACTTGCTGTCTCTAAGGTGGGGGTCATGACCTCACTGTGACCCTTTGCTCCCTTTCCATTTCCCCTTTTATTTTATTATTTTGGCACCTACACTGAAGCCAGGGAGCACAGGTAACACAGTGATGACTTCATTTTCGCACATACCTGTGTCATTGTCACATGACTTGTCCCGGAAGTTCAGTTATCTCTCATTTTTGGAATATGCGCTGGGCCAGCATCGCTTGGGGGCGGTGACTTAGAGACACTGCACAGCAGCAAAAATCTGTATCTGTATGTAGAGCAAAATGCTAGTGAGCACTTCTCCATTTAGAGTGTCAGTCAAGAATATCAACTGTCCATGCAGTGCGTCCATCAGTGTGTCCTTTTATGGTCAAGCACACCAGTTCTTCATGCAGACCCTCATCATGAGCATCGATTCTATGTTCTAAGTAACTTGTACATCTCTATAAAGGCTTTGTTGACGCACGTTGGGCCTGCCGCAAAAAAAAGGCCATTGAATTGCGCTACATTGATTTAGATTTAATGATTTCACAGCTGTACTGCAGATGGCACAGACTGCTCAAAGACCTCCTTACAGTACCGTTCTGTAACCAAAGAAATAGTTCTGTGACCACTATTATCGAACGTAGTATGGATATACCATGAGGAGCAGTCTACTGCAGTATACAGCCAAAGCGAGTATGACTGCACACTTTAAAGCATCTTCCATCAAAAACTTTAAGGGGTCGCTTCACAAATTACCTATGTTCCAACTCTGACATTTCCAAACAGCAACAAAAAAAATGTTTTTTCTGGTCAGCCCATGTGTAAACAGTGCAACGCTCTGCACGTTAGTCTGTGTGAAGATTAGTGAAGCTGCGCAGGTTCCCGTGAGTGCAAGGGCACACATTACACTGCAGGCCACTGCCTATTACATGCACTGAGATGCTCTGCAGGCTGAGGCTTTTTTAATCTTATGTGTGTACTTAACATTACTATATAAGTTCCCTTTCTTTCCCTAAAGATGCTGTCCTAGGACATAGCACAATAACTATACAAGCACAGGGCATACTGTCCTCTCAAGCACTCACAGTACAATCCCTGGACAGGAAAGACGCACAATATGGCCTTCTCTGGCTGCTCTACAATAAGTCTTCAAACACAGCACAAACTAGGGGTGGGCTTGTGGCCTAAGGGCTAGTTTATTTACTTGGATAGTGCCTTTCAGGGCCTCGTACACTTCTGAATGGGCGTCGTACCCTGAGCTGTACTATCTGATCTTTAGTGGCCTGTGTCTGTGTTCATATAAGAAAACTAGATGCCAAAATGTAAACCCTGTGATTACTGTGTGACCTACTGACCCCTCCTATACCTCCCCTATATTAACAGATACCACCTTCCATTACCTACTGCTGTTGGTCTACAAGGCTCCTCCTAGTAACTCAAATACCAACCTTATAGTGCCATATACCTTCCAATGCTCCGTATAACCCCTGATCCTCATACTGCTCCTTATAACCCCTCTCTATAACCTTCCCTGAAGTTCCTTAAAATGTCTCCTGATCCATATAACCTCCCTACTCCGTATAGCGCCTCCCTATAACTCCTATTAACCTAAATACCTATTTTACAGTGCCATATACAGTTCATCTAACTTCTTCCCATAACACGTATTTCTCCATGAATCCCTCCTTGTATCTACTACTTTTCTCCATTTACCCCCACATACTTCCTCCTATTGGTTCATTTAACCCCTTCTTGTAACCCTCCTGTATCTTCTTTTAGCCCGTCACTATAACGCTTCTTATTACTTGATTTAACCCTTTAGTATGTCTCCAGTATCTCCATTTACCCCTATATTGCCTCCTATTACTGTATTTAACCTCTCCCAATGACTCTACTATTGCTCCATAAAACTAAAACTCCACCTCTTGCTCCATACAAATCTCTGTTGCTCCCTATAACTGCACTATAACTCTTCCTGTTACTATGTACAACTCTTTCTGTTACTGTGTATTACCCTTCTCATATCTCCTATTACTACTGCACATAATGTATCCACCCATAAAGCACCTCCATCATCTTTATCTGTGCCGTCCGTACACCCTGCCTCTCTGCACCCTATTTTCTCCATCTCTTTTTCTACTTCTCCACTTATTCTCCTGGAGTGAACATCTCATCTATTTGGAATCCCTTTTCATACTGTTGTTAATTCGTTGCTTCCTTATATGTTTTGCAAACAAAGCAGAAATTTATTTTGTCCGCTGTTAATTAACGACAAAACAAAATAAACAAATGCAACATTAATTTATTTTTTATTCTCTATCTATTAGAGAAACTGAAAGGAAAAAAAATGTATTGATTCATTTAGTTGATGTAAATTAAAGGGACAGTCTACTCCATAATTTTTAATATTTTAAAAGATAAATAATCCCTTTATTACCCATTCCCTAGTATCACATAACCAACACAATTATATTAATATATTTTTTACCTCTGTAATTACCTTGTATCTAAGCCTCTGCAGACTGCCCCCTTATTTCAGTTCTTTTGAGAGACTTGCTTTTAGCCAATCAGTGCTGACTCTTAAATAACTCCACGGGAGTGAGCACACTATTAACTATATGGCACACATGATCTAGCACTGTCTAACTGTGAAAAACTGTCAAAATGCACTGAGATAAGAGGTGGCCTTCAAGGGCTTAGAAATTAGCAATTGAACCTACCTAGGTTTAGCTTTCATCAAAGAATACCAAGAGAGCAAAGCAAATTTGATGATAAAGGTAAATTGGAAAGTTGTTTAAAATTGCATGCCATATCTGAATCATGAAAGTTCAATTTTGAATAGACTGTCCCTTTAAATATTGTTGAAAAAAAGTTAGCTTTGTTTTTTGTTGCATCATGAATAACGAATCAGTGAAAATTTCTACTCTTTTGACCCTCTAACCACTGCGCCCCCGATGTCCTACTCTGAACTCAAATTTACCTCTTCACTCAGCCTCCTCCGTACTCACAAATTTCTCTCTGCCATATCTAGTAATCTCTGCACTTTTTCTCCATTGCAACTGGATACCCACTTCTATCTCATACGTTGTATTTTACCCTTTCTTAGATTCCTTAATCTCTTATGATTAACACCCATTCTACTCCCTTATGTCTTCTCATCTGAACTTCACCCTCTTTTAAAGTTCTTGTCTTCCATTACCTCTGGTATAGCTCACTAAGCTACCTATCATATAATTATCCTCCTCTGCCAAGATATGCCACATGCTGCCCTCCGCGCGAACTTGGGGAGGGGGGGAGGGGTAGCTGGGCTGCGGATGCATTAATTAAATTTGTTAATGGTCATTTTGCTTGTAGCTTTTTGCGTGTGTGTTTTGGGCCTTGTTTTTGGGAATGTGACTGTGCTATGAGGGTTGGTTTGTGTCTGCACCAGGCATCCGTTTGCTCTCGTTCTTGTCAGATCCTCCATTCAAAAACAAAAGATATTGGGATATAAAATATAAATACGTATAAATATATATAAATATATATATATGAATATATTGGAGGCTCGAGGGTCATCACTGCTGAAATTTCTCTCCATCAGTTAGTGGCTTTTTTCCGTTAACTGGAGCAAAGTTTATTTTCTATTTATTTATTTATTTGTACAGAAAAAGTGACAGAAAAGTTTGTAAGATATTGTGCGTGTGTGATTTACTTGTAAAATATTTTCAAATGGTTTATTACAGAGAATCAGTTAATAAATAATGTGCATATTTTCACTTCACCTGTCGTCTCTGATATCATTTTGTCTTGTGTTTTGGAACATAATATTTTTGCTAATGAAAAAAAAAAAATGAAATTTCAGTAATATTTCAAACATTTAATAACGTACCCTATTCTTTGCCTTTCGTCCTTATGGAGGGTTGTACTCTTTGGAATGGGACTGGAGTTTGAAGTAGTCCTGTCAGCCTCTCAGTGAGAGCCTGGATGAAAGTTAGAGTTCGGAGATGCAGGGAGAGTCTTTCTGTGAAACCATCCCGACTCATGTTAACAGCTCCACCAGCAATTAGTGTTGATGCGTTTCGCTGCCTGCTTTCTTCTCTCAAGTCCATGTCAGAAGTGATGCTACTATCTGTCGCACTTGAAGGGCCGTGTTCCTGTTCCACGGCGTAGATTCCAGTCAGATCGCTTAATTTTACTTTCATCATACTGTAAACGATTGTTTATCCGAGAGGGGCTACAACCTTTCGGGGATAACTTTAATACAGGGTGTCAGTGAGGCTCCTTTGTATCTTGAAATCAAGGGTTAATATCTCCTAAGGGGGGTTATTGAACAGGGGGGTCTTTAATCATGTTTGTTATGTGATTCTGTTTGCTAATGTGTAGTGACACTTAGGCTCACGGCTTTTTCGGAACATAACGGCCTATGGCAAGTGACGCGGCTTTAAGGTTTGGTGCGTTTCTTCATGGACTGCACGGTACACCTTGTGACCAGGCGTGATTACGCTTTTACTCTCCATTTCCGCATTCCTGACTGTGTGACGATGGAAAAATTCTGGTTCGCTGGTGTCTGGGTCCTAGGAGGTGGTGAGTGCCCCAGCCATTGGGGGTGTAAGGTGCCGTTTATATTTTTTTTTTATTGGTCCATACTTTCAATATCCCAGTTATGGAGGATTCAGATTTTTTTGGATACGGATGTCTCTGATTCAGATTCTACTTCTTGCAAAGAATATGAATTGGCCCGGGTGATACATGGCCATCAGTTATGTTCCAAATGCCCTTTTAGAGTGCTCCGTTCCTCGGGATCGGGGAATCGGGTCCACTGAGCCATCCGCCTCTGGGGATGCTGTTTATCGTGAGGCGTGTTCCCTACAACCATCCCTTACTACGCATGCAGGTGACCCAAATGCTGCTTATCCTTCTCTGGGAGGTGGCTTGTTTCCTCCGGAGGTTACAGCACGGTTCCGCATGGCCATATCCTTGGCGCCGGGATATCTCCCAGGAGTGTGTTTACAATATTGTCCATGCTCTGTTAACCAGGGCTCGTCAGGCGTGGGATCGCCTGGTCCAGTTCAGCCTTCTGGAAGAGCGAATGCCCCTGAGACTTCAGGGGGGCAACCATCGGGGCCAGGGTCCTCATTTGCCCCGGCGGAGGTAAGTTTTGCCTTTCGTTAAAGACTGGCGCACCTTCGTGTTCTACTGAGGCACGTTTTGGCAATGCTGGAGGATCCCACTCTTAACAGTTGGGGGATTCTTAGTATTCCTCTTCTACTGGTATGCAGGTTTAGACATAAGGGGATGAAGTAATCTTCTTATAGTCTTCTTTTATTTGAGTATTCTTTCCAGTTCTGAGCTTGGAAGTATCGGATCCCTGTTCAGCTGGTCCTGCGGGGGGTCCGTTTTTCCTGGGCGATAACCTGCTGGTTACCCTATCTTTTATTTTTATTCAGTTAGGATGGATTTTATTTGATTTGAAGCTCATGTTTGTTATTATATTTCATTTGGAAATTTTCTTCTCTGGAATTGATACTCGCGGGATTGAATTCAGTCCTCATTGGCCTTTTTAATTTAGTCAGCCGGTGCTCCACTGAGATCCGCTGCGACATATCAGTTGGTTCCCAATTTCTGTGGGAACTAGTGTACCCTCCTCCCTGTAGGAGGTTGGAGGTTCGGAGGATTTTAAGTCCTTCATTCCGCCAGTTCCTGATGGACTTGCCTTCCGAGGTTTCATTAGGATTGCCCTTTTAGGATTTGTTCCCTTATTATATTCTCTTCCTTCGGGTCGAGGCTGTCTGGACCTTGTCCTTCTTTTTTCTTGGTGGCTTTTGGCCATTTAAGTAAGGAAGTTAGGGGCCTTGTGGCTCTTTCTGCTTCCGGGAGTTAGTCGTTTCCATATCGGGGACGATAGCCTGTGTTGTCTCCTTCTTTCCACTGCTAGCTTTTGCTTCGGATCTTCCGCCAGGGCTTGGGATGCTCTGCATTCTTCTCCCTTGGGTGTTGTCCTACGGAAAGATAATCTGAGAGGATTATGGAGACTAGTCTATTTCTGAACCTCTTTTTTTGGATGACGTTTTTCTTGTAATTATTCCCTTCAGGAGTGTTGTCCATTGTGCCTTGGGTTCTACTGTAGAGTGGCTTCGTGACTTTGTCATTGTCTTGCTCCTTTTTGGTAGGGAGTTTGTCTCCTACTAGGGGTGTTTTATCTCTTTGGGCTTAGAATTTTACGAGTGAGTCCTGTACCCGTTTTCCGGGTGGGTTAGCCCGGATCACATTCCCTGTGATGTCTGCTCTGCTTTAGATGGGAAGGGATATGTGGTGTAGTGGTTGGCTCCACCACTTCTGAAGCAGAAGGTTGTGTGTTTGAACCCAGGCAAATCTCCTGTTTTCTAATCTGACGTGTGCTTCTGGTGTCAGCTAGCCTTCCAAAGTGGAAGTTTTTCCCCTGGGGGTATAGTTTGTTTTAGTCTGCCCCGGGTCCTGGGTTCTTGTCACTGGTCCTTCTTTAGATGTTTGGAGACTTATGTTCCTGTGGACTGTTCAGGACAGGGTTCTTGTCTCTGATCCTTCTTGGAAGGTCTGGAGAATTTATGATCCTGTTGGACTGGTTTGGGAGGACCCAGTGTTGTCAGTGGGGAACTGTTTGCCCTTTTTTGGTGAGGGAGTTTGTCTCTATTGCAATCAACAGTTGTGTCCAGATGATTCGTCTTTCGGTCCTGGATTTTGATCAGGCTACGGCTTCCTCATGTCATTGTGGGCATGTGCTCTGTTTTTTGTCTGTTCTCTCCCCTTTTGCAGGGGGGGGGGGAAGTTGGACTACCTCAGTACTGGCTGGTGCTCGGAGGTCGGAGCAAGTAACTTTTATTTATGTTATGCAGGGGGCAGCATACTGCGGCTCGGTGGCTTGTCCTCTACCAACTGTTGGAAATTATCCCTGTTGAAAATGACAGGGGTATTGTGCCAGGACTTTCTAAGGTGGTCTATTTGCATTTTTTCTATACCAAGTCCTAGGGGGTTCTCCTTGGGAGTGCCCTTAATTGTAGAAGAGCGGATTGGGTTGGCATCCGAACTCTGTTGGGGGGTGAGCTCCTCTCCATTTTCCATTCCCCAGGGGGTTCGGGATCACCTTGTTCCCCTTGTCTATCAGACATACCTATCGCTTGGGCTAGTCTGATGCTTGGAGCAGGATCTGAGATCTGTTTGCTCTGCTAAATTAGTACTCGAGTTATGCGAGTTTTTGGTGAGCCTTTCTTGGGGGGCTCTGTTTATCTCTCACGTTCATCTTGTGTTAAGGTCTGGCTGCATTCTTGGGAGTCGTCTTTGGATGACGGTAGAGTGCAGTGTTTTGGCTCTTCAGGTGTCGACGTCAGGTGTTCGCCTAAATGAGCTTGGAATGCGAAGCTTAGGATTTCTGAATATTTAGATATTCTGAGCTGCTTTTGGAGACCTTTGTCTTCGGTTGTTTCCAGGATGTGGACACACTCTGCTTAGGGAAGATTCTCTTCTCTGTTCTGACTGCAGGATTTTTGATCCCTTGGATGCTGTGCAGACTGGGGTTTGGGTCTGCCTCCCTTTCTTTCTGCTGGATCGGTTGGGTTCTTGTTAGCTTGGCCCTTATTTTCGGGGTTTTCGCTTTGTGTTCTTGGGGTTCGTTTGTGCCCTACTTCGTGGTTCTTTGGAGTCTTTTATTGGATGTCTTTTCCGTGGCCTTTTCTCCTTTTTGGTTGAATTGGCGGTTAAACCCTTTCTCTAGTAAGGGGTGTGTTGTGGGACCGACTGTCGGGTGATGGTGTCTCTTCGGAGGCTAGTTTGGCTCAGTCGAGTCTAGTTTCTGCGGTCTCTAGCAAGGTTATGGACTTCTGCGGGTCAGTGTCCTTGGGCCTTTTCCTTTTTTCTTGGCTTCAGACGAAGCTGGTTTTTGTTTGGGTAGGAATTTTTCAGGCCTGGTGCCCTCAGAATGGGCCACCTCTTTGTACCCTCCCGTTTTAGCATTCAGTGTCCTCTATAGCTTGGGTATTGTTTCCCAAAAGTAATGAATGCAGCTGTGGACTCTTTCCATTTATGAAGAAAAACTTAAATTATGCTTACCTGATAATTTTCTTTTCTTCAGACGGAAAGAGTCTACAGCTCCCCGCCCATATTTTTATGTGGGGCGTCTGTTATTTTTGTTCTTCTGACACCTTTTCACCCTGATATTTCTCCTACTGTTCCTTGTCCCTCGGCAGAATGACTGGGGGATAGGGGAAGTGGGAGGAGTATTTAAGCCTTTGGCTGGGGTGTATTTGCCTCCTCCTGGTGGCCAGGTGCTGAGTCCCCAAAAGTAATAAATGCAGCTGTGGACTCCTCTTTCCGTCTGAAGAAAAGAAAATTATCAGGTAAGCATAATTTAAGTTTTTTTTCTTCTTTCATGAATCAGTTAGAGAAGATAATTTTAAGTAACTTTCTAGTTTACTCCTATTATCAATTTTTCTTCGTTCTCTTGCTATCTTTATTTGAAAAAGAAGGCATCTAAGCTAAGGAGCCAGCCAATTCAGCCCCGAGACAGCACTTGCTTATTGGTGGGAACATTTAGCCACTAATCAGCAAGCACAACCCAGGTTGTGAACCGAAAATGGGCCGGCTACTAAACTTACATTCTTGCTTTTCAAATAAAGATAGCAAGAGAATAAAGAAAAATGTATAAAAGGAGTAAATTAGAAAGTTGATTAAAATTGCCTGCTCTATCTGAATCATGAAAGAAACAATCTGGGTTCAGTGTCTCTTAAACCCTGAAGAGCGAGGCAGGTTTCTTAAACTTAACGGGACATAAATTTAAAGGGACATAAATTTAAAGGGACATAAAACCCAATTTTTTTCTTTCTTATTTAAGTTACAGGGGTAGATTTAAATATACACATCTGCTTTGTTCTGATAAAGAATTCTCACTGGAATGGCCCTTGTTTCCGTGTGAGCCTTCAGGTTCGCCAGAAACAGCAGTTATGAAGTAGCGATCTAAAGACCGCTGCTCCATAACTTTTCCGCTGCCTCTGAGGCTGCGGAAATCAATCCGCCCGATTTTATACGATAGGGCTGATTGACACCCCCTGCTAGCGGCCAATCTATTGGCCGCAAATCTGCAGGGGGCGGCATTGCACAAGCAGTTCTGGTGAACTGCTTGTGCAATGATAAATGCAGACAGCATATGCTGTCTGCATTTAGTGATGTCTGTCGGACATGGTACGCTACAGCGTATCATGTCGGACAGACATTGGTAAATCTACCCCATAGAATGTGATTTTAAACAACTTTACAATTTATTTCCATTATTTAATTTGTTTAAATGGATACCTAGGTAGACTCAGAAGCTACTAATTGATGGCTGCAGACATTTGCCTCATGTTTTTGGATCTACCAATGCATTTAGCTAGCTCCCAGCAATGCATTGCTGCTTTTCAATGAAGGATATCAAGAGAATAAAGTAAATTAGATAATAGAAGTAAATTGGAAAATGGTTTAAAATTGTATTCTCTTTTTTTAATCATATAGATTTTAAGGAATACATGATGTCTCATACATCAAACCAAGACCGCTAGCAATGTGAAAAAAATGGAAAAACTTCCGGAACCTGTTTGCAAAATAGCTTCTAGAAGTGTTATTTTATTAAATGGGAAGCAGAGAATTCAATGTATGATACATCCTTCCTTTAGGTTTATTTTTGTATATGAGAAAAATGTTATTTGGCAATACAACCCTTTTAAATGGGTGGAGCTTGCAGGGAAACCAGACCTCCTTATCTCATCACTTTCTATAAACATAAATGTTTTTTTTAATCTTATTTCTCTCTGTATACCAAAGCCCAATACTAGAAAGAACAGTTGAAAATGAGCATTTTATTATAACTCCAACCTCCCACTGGGGTGTAATTTCATCTGCTTGCTATGTTTACATTACTTTTTCTAGCCAATACCTTTGTATGGAAATCTTTCTTATAGGTGGGACTATGGCAGACAAAACAGCTGTTTCTAATACCAAAATAAAAGTAAAGATGCTATTTCTAAACAATTTAATACACCTCAGCAAGTTGTATGGATGTGTGGGAACAAATTAAAGGGGAGACAATTTTACAGTAGATCGTCCTTTATCATAACAAAGCAGATGTGTATATTTAAAGGAATTCTCACTGGACAGGACAACTTTTGTCTTGGTTATCTCGCTAATACGCAGGAAGTGCTGATCATGGGTGTTCCAGAGCCATGGTTTGGATTTTACCGTAGATATGGAATTTAAAATGAGTTATTTCGCCAGTGAAGGATCTTCAGAATTTATTGGTCACATCTAACTATTTCAAAGCTGAAGAGTTTGTATTATTTCTATTACCCTTGAACGAGTTTCAAGTTTTTCGTTTATTTTTTGCATATTTTGAACTCTTTATAGAGGTTGTCTAATTAATTTGTTCTGTAATGTATGAAAACATTTTCTGTGATGCCGGTATTCTTCAATGTGAAAAGCACAAAATGACAGGGGCACCACTAAATGTATTAAACTTTATTAAAAGACCTAACTCTGTCAAATTAACTGGTTTTCAAGCCTGTCCTCCGGCCTCCCTAACAGGCCAGAGTTTTAGGATTACCTGGGATGAGAGCAGGTAAAATAACCATGTTTATTAATCAGCTGATTATTTCACCTGTGCTCCAGTTCCAATATCCTCAAAATCTGGCCTTTTATGGAGGTCTAAGTACAGGTTTGAAAACCAGAGTACCATTTCAAGAGGCAGTGCCAAAAGTGGCTAATGTTTACACAGAAGGCCAAAGATAGACATTTGCAGTTCAAGCACTACCAGAGCACCATTTCCAGAGGCAGTGCCAAGGAGGCCAATGTCCACTTATAAGGCCAGACATAGTCCATTGCAGAATAAGCACTACTAGAGAACCATTTCAAAAGGCAGTACCAAAGAAGGCCAATGTTTACTCAGAAGACCAGAGATAGCCCATTGCAGAACAAGCACTGCCAGAGTACTATTTCCATAGGCAGTGCCGAACGAGGCCAATGTCTACTTAATATGCCAGAGATTGTCCATTGCAGAACAAGCACTACAACAGCACCATTTCAAGAGGCAGTGCCAAAGGAGGCCAAAGTCCACTCAGAAGGCCAGAGATACTCTATTGCCATTCAAGCAATACCAGAGCACCATTTTCAGAGGCAGTGCTAAAGGAGGCCAGGGTTCACCCAGAAGGCCAGAGATAGTCCATTGCAGTTCCTAGTGAGGCCAATGTCCACTCAAAAGGTCAAAGATATCCCGTTGCAGAACAAGCACTACCAGAGTACCATTTCAAGAGGCAGCACCAAAGGAGGCCAATGTCCCTTCAGAAGGCCAGAGATAGTCCTTTGCAGTTCAAGCACTACCAGAACACCATTTCCAGAGGCAGTGCCAAAGGAGGCCAGTAATCACTCAGAAGGCCAGAGATAGTCCATTGCAAAACAAGCACTACTAGAGCAACATTTCAAGAAGCAGTGCCAAAGGAGACCAATATCTACTCAGAAGGCCAGATATAGTCTATTGCAGAACAAGCACTACCAGAGCACAATTTCAAGAGGCAGTGCCAAAGGTGGCCCATGTCCACTCAGAAGGCCAGAGATAGCCCTTTGCAGTTCAAGCACTGCCAGAGTTCCATTTCCACAGGCAGTGCCAAAGGAGTCTAATGTCCACTCAGAAGGCCAGAGATAGTTCATTACAGAACAAGCACTACCAAAGCACAATTTCAAGAGGCAGTACCAAAGGTGGCCATTGTCCACTCAAAAGGCCAAAGATAGTCCATTGCAGAACAAGCACTACCACAGCACCATTTCAAGAGGCAGTGCTAAATGAGGTCAATGTCCACTCAAAAGTCCAGAGATAGTTCATTGCAGAGCAAGAACTACCAGAGCAAAATTTCAAGAGGCAGTTGATAGGGAGACCAATGTCCACTCAGTAGGCCAGAGATAGTCCATTGCAGTTCAAGCACTACCAGAGCACCATTTCCACAAGCAGTGCCAAACAAGGCTAATGTCCATTCAGAAAGCCAGAGATAGTCCATTGCAGAACAAGAACTACCAGAGCACAATTTCAAGAGGCAGTGCCAAAGGTGACCAATGTCCACTTAGAAGGCCAGAGATAGTCCATTGCATAACAAGCACTACTAGAGCAACATTTCAAGAGGCAGTTCCTAGTGAGGCCAGTGTCCACTCAGAAGGCCAGAGATAGTTCATTGCAGAACAAGCACTACCAGAGTACCATTTCAAGAGTCAGAGCCAAAGGAGGCCAATGTCCCTTTTAGAAGGCTAAAGATAGTCCATTGCAGTTCAAGCACTACCCGAACACCATTTCCAGAGGCAGTGCCTAGGGAGGCCAGTGATCACTCAGAAGGCCAGAGATAGTCCATTGCAAAACAAGCACTACCAAAGCACCATTTTGTCAGGTCAAGTTATCAGGACCACCCTTTTAAAGTAGTCGACACTGTTAGATATCTGGGTTTATATCTTCATAAAAACCCTAAAAAATTGTATAAATTAAATTTGTATCCCCTATTCCAAAAGGTTAAATTGGATCTTGAGCTGTGGGCATCTTTTCTCTTACCTATCTCTGTACGAGTGAATTTAATTAAATCAACTATTATACCCTCTTTAAAATTTGCCTCTATTTATTTCAAATGTGGATATACGTAAGCTATATTCGTCGCAATCTAGATTTATCTGGGGCGGCAAGGAATTGCGTATCTCTCTAAATAGATAAATGCAAAATCGGAATTCAGCAGGACTCGCTCTGCCCAATCCCAGGTTATATAAAATGTTCACGTTGATTAAAATTGCCTTAGATTGGATTACAGATATTAATAACTCTGCCTCTATTGATCTAGAAAGCCATCTTATTGCTCCCTTTTCATTAAAAGCCATTCTACATAGTTCTCTTAAAAAATATCCCCTCAAATAGCCATTAAATATCTATTAAAAATGTAATTATAGCATGCCACGAGTTCTGTCTATGGCAAAAGTGGCACGGCACCAGACTATTTAAAATGTATCCCCATAATCGGTAATCCAGATTTTATCCCAGAAATCCATCAAAAAGTATTTAGACTATCGTAGAAAAAAGATCTTAAGTTTATTCATCAAACAGTATCAGAAAATGGGCATATTCTGTTGGCTGAAGTTCTTTTTCAGCAATTTAACCTACACAGAAACAATATATTTGCTTATTTTCAGCTTCGCCACTGGGCTCATTATGTGATTGGTCTGAGATTAATACATGTATCATTAAGTCTCCTGTATGACATTATGCTGGCTAAACAAAACTTACCATTACTTAATAATCTATGTAATATTTGGGCAGTTTCTTTTCCCTCCATAGATATAGAAAAGATTAGACAGAGCTTTACAGCCTTAGGGCTCACTTCCATTGAGCCGTTAAAAATGGAGCCGTAAGTTATCAAAGCAACCGACAGCTAAAAGTAATTTAAGGCTCCATTTTAGCACCAGGTTTCCATTGAAAATGTTTCCGCTTTGCACGCAGTCGCTCTTTTCGTGTAGGTGTAAGTTAGCGTTGTGTTAACGTTTCCACCGATGCCGGATTTCTAAAACATTATTAGGTTACTAAGGTAACCCGACCTTACACTACACTTGATCGCATATACAGCGCTTCAGCAGCGCTTATATTTTCCCCGTCGCTCGCTGTTAAAATAAAATCAAACACCTAGCGCATGCGCAAAATCTACCTCTCAATCGCAACCCCCCACTGCAATAACTATTGTATTAACCCCTAATCTGCCAACCCCCATTTCGCAAAGTATCTATTTAAACTATTAACCCCTAATCCGCCATGCCCCCATATCACAATTTACTTAATAAATGTATTAACCCCTAAACCGCCAACCCCCATATCACAATGTACTTAATAAATGTATTAACCCCTAAACCGCCAACCCCCACAACGCAGTTAACCTAATTAAGATATTAACCCCTAATCCGCCATGCCCCACAACACAATCTAGCCATTTAAACTATTAACCCCTAATCCGCAATGCCCCACAATGCAATCTAGCTATTTAAACTATTAACCCCTAAACCGCCATGCCCCCATATTGCAAATAACTAATCACTAAGCCCCCTAACCTAACACCCTCTAAATTAACCCCATTACATAAATTAAAATAATCCTAAATTACAATTAAAATAAAAACCTAACATTACTTTAAAAATAAAAAAAAATAAAAAATAAATTAATCTAAAATTACAAAAAATAAAAAAGTCTAACATTACATAAAATAATAAACCAAATGATCAAAAATAAAAAAAAATATACCTAATGAAAATAAAAAAGCCCCCAAAAATAAAAACACCCCCTAATCTAATACTAACCTACCAATAGCCCTTTAAAGGGCCTTTTGTAGGGCATTGTTACAGCTCCTTTAGCTTTAAAAAAAAAAAAAACACCCACCAAACCCCCCAAAATAAAAAAAAAACTAACACTAAAAAATCCTAAACTACCCATTGCCTCTAATCGGGCATTTGTATGGGCATTTCCTTTAAAAGGTCATTCAGCTCTTTTATTGCCCTTAAAAGGGCATTCAGATCTTTTACAATTGCCCCAAATCCCTAATCTAAAAAATAACCCCGCCCCCCCAAAGAAATTAAAAAAAAACTAAATCTAACCCCAAGATAGGAACTCACGGTTCCTGAAGTCTGGCGGTGAAGTCTTCTTCCAAGCTGCGACCTCTTATCTCTTCATCCAGGACCGCGGAACTGAAGACTAGCGACCGAGGAACTGAAGACTGGCGACCGCGGAGCCACGGAGCGTGGAGGATCCTCTTTGTACGATCACCGCCGTACACTGAATATTGAATGCAATTTACGCGTTTAAATATGCCGTACATTGCATTCCTATTGGCTGATTTGATTCTTCAAATTCAAATCAGCCAATAGGATTAGAGCAACTGAAATTCTATTGGCTGTTCAAATCAGCCAATAGAATTTCAGTAGCTCTCATCCTATTGGCTGATTTGAATTTGAAGATTTAAATCAGCCAATAGGAATGCAAGGTACACCATATTTAAACGCGTAACTTGAATTCAATATTCAGTGTACGGCGGTGATCGTACAAAAAGAATACTCCACGCTCCTTGGCTCTGCGGTCGCTGGTCTTCAGTTCCTCGTTTGCCGGTTGTCAGGGTGCCAGGAATCAGACTGAGACGAGAAGTGCAAAAATAATCACACCTTTATTAATAACAAAAAATAATAAAAAGTCCACAAGTCAAACATCAAGCCAGAGCTGGTAGTCAGACGAGCCGAGTCAGGAGCCAAAGCGAGTAGTCAGATGAGCCAGAATCAGGAACAAGGAGAACAGCAGAGTCAGGAACAAAACAGGGAACAGGAACCAGGAGGGACGTCAGACAGCCAGGTAATACACAGGAACTGGAACACAGGAACTCACAAACAGGTCTGAGACAACGCAAGGGCAAAGCATACTGAACAGAGGCCCTTTAAATAATAAGTGATGACATCACAATACTGAGACTGCAACCTGTCTCACACGGATGATTTACACAATCCGGTCATAAGAGGGCGTGCAGGAAATGAGCAGCATCAGGCACTCTGCACCAGATTCAGTAAGAGGTGAGTAAAATGGCTGCCACCAGCACATTGCAAACAAAGCAGGGAAAAAACCCTGACAGTACTCTCCCCTCAACGACCCCTCCCTTACGGGAGGACAAAAGGCTTATTGGGGATACGGGCATGGAAGGCACGGAGGAGGGCAGGAGCATGAACATCAGAGGAGGGAACCTATGAACGCTCCTCTGGACCGTAGCCCCTCCAGTGAACCAAATACTGTACACGGCCCCTGGACATACAAGAGTCAATAATGCTGCTGACCTCATATTCTACATGGTTGTCAACAGACATAGGACGAGGCAACACAGTGGTAAACCGATTACAAACCAATGGTTTCAAGAGGGAGACATGCAAAACATTGGAGATGCGCATTGCAGGAGGAAGGTCAAGAGCGTAGGCCACAGGATTGACCCGTCTGAGTATTTGAAAAGGACCAACATAACGGGGAGCCAGTTAATTGGAAGGCACACAAAGGTTCAAGTTGTGGGAGGACAGCCAAACCCTCTCACCAACCTGGTAGGAAGCCTACGATTAGCCTGAAACGTTTGGCGCTGCATAGAACAATGAAGGCAATTATGAATCTGCACCCACGTGGAACGGAGTTGCCGGAGATGCTCCTCCAAAGCCAGAATATCTTGAGACATAAATGAATCGGGCAACAAGGATGGTTGGAACCCATAATTCGCCATGAACGGGGATAACTGGGAGGAAGCATTAATAGCACTATTACGAGCAAACTCTGCCCAAGGTAATAGTTCAGACCAATTATTGTGGTGATCTGAGACATAGCAACGGAGGAACTGTTCCAGAGCTTGATTAGACCGTTCCGCAGCCCCAGTTGATTGAGGGGGATATGCCGAGGAGAATGAAAGCTGGATCCCCATTTGAGCACAAAAGGAACGCCAAAATCTGGAGACAAACTGGCTACTCCGGTCCGAGACTATCTCCTTGGGTAACCCATGTAAACGGAAGACCTCCCGGGCAAAAATTTAAGCAAGTTCCTGAGCGGTAGGCAGCTTGCCAGTTTGTATTATGCGTTTCCCTTCATCCGCAGGAGCCTTCACATTCTGTTCTTTGCACCCTTGCAGACTCTAGGGGAATATTTGTTCACTAAAGGAAAAACAATCGAGAAGAAGAGAAAAACATGTAAAAGTGGGCCAAATTATTGTAGTTAATTCCCCCAAAAAACTCTTGGGCCTAAAACATTAAACTCAATTCCTCTGTCCAAATGTGTGTCTTCTTTTCTGTCATGTCACTAAGCAAGTTACCTTCAACACATACATTGTGTAGACTTAGGGGCCGAATTATCAAGCTCCGAATGAAGATTGATGCCCCTTGCTTCCGGTCGAGCCTTCAGGCTCACTGGAAACAGAAGTTATGAAGCAACGGTCTAAAGACTGCAGCTCCATAACTTGTCTGCCTGCTCTGAGGCCGCGGACAGAAAGCAACCCGATCGGATTGATTAACACCCCCTGCTAGCGACCGATTGGCCGCAAATCTGCAGGGGGCGGCATTGCACCAGCAGTTCACAAGAACTGCTGGTGCAATGATAAATGCTGACAGCGTTTGCTGTCGGCATTTATCGATGTGCAGCGGACATGATACGCTACATCGTATGTCCACTCGCACATTAATAAATAGGCCCCATACACTCTGATGGTGTCTTGCTAGATTGTGAGTGAGTTCATCACTGTTCTTTTTGGCCAATGCCAGAGAAGTAGGTGTAGAATTTACCTGTGAATAAATAAAGAAGAATTTGTTTAATGTTTCTTTAGTATCCAAATCCTAAAACGTGCTGCCTCACAAAATTGTAATTTCACTGACACAAAAAGTACATTATAGTAGTGGTCACAAAGATGCATTCTGTATTTTACCTTACAAAATGATTTTAAATGATGTTGTCTATGACATTGACCCCTTCATCCTGATTGTGCCCCTCATATAACTCATTGTGCCCAAGGGGCACTTGGATAACCTTCTAAGATGCAAAACATCTCATGAGTAATTCTTCCGAATGATTCAATAAAGTCATCAATACTGTACTAATAATGCTAAGATATTGATCTTAAACTTTGAAATAGTGTGTTTAAATGCAAACACATTGTCTACTTAAATTGATATGTTAACAGCTACACTGTCTCTTTAAATGTAGTGTGCTCTGAAGGCTAGCACATGTAATATTGATGTGTATAGCTAAATCTGCCTAGACACAGGGGCCGAAAGAGAGAGAGTGAGAGGGAGATTAATATAGATAGCCAGGGATGAAACTACAGGGGGGGGGGCAGAGGTCGCAATTGCGACTGGGTGGGGGCCCAGCTTAAAAAAAAAATTGTTTTTTTTTAATAAAAAACGTTGACCTGCCACTGCCTGCACTGATATCATGTGAGTGTGACATGATGCTTCACTAGTGTCTCTGACTACAGGGGTTAGTCTTTCTGTTTTACCCATTGGTGTTTATGTGTGTGTGTATGTATGTATGTGTGTATGTATGTGACTGTGTGTGTATTTATGCATGCAGGCCAGCCATCTCACCGACAGATTACAGACTGTGTCACTAACTCACTATATACAGTACTGGTGGGTTAAACAGTGTCACTATATACAGTAATAGGGGGTCAGACCATCTCACAGACTGGGCACAGGGTACCTCCTTTTGCAGACATGTAATCTGATTCACATTTTTTTCTGTGTTAAATGTTACATTTTTTTTTACAAAATTCACTTTTTGGGGGGGCCTTCTTAGATTCTTGCACCTGGGCCCTGTGGTTTCTAGTTACACCTCTGTAGAGAGCTTTACATTTGTAAAAGTATTTTTTGTTTGTAAGCAAATATCTAAACACATATGTATGAGAGCATTAAAAAGAGAGTTGCAAACCTTTGTACATGTATGTAAGTTTGCTGGGCATGAGTACTCACCAACGAGCCATCTGCGAGGAAACTGTCTCCCCTCAAACTGTCGCAAGATGGACAACTGCCTGAGGATGTGGGAGTCGTGACTAGACCCAGGAAATTCCGCAAACACATTCATAATGTGCATGTGTGCGTCACACACATACTGCACATTAATAGAATGAAAGTGTTTGCGGTTATGATATACCATTTCCTGGGACCTTGGAGCATGCAGGGTGCAGTTTATTTAACCCAACACATTCGGTATGCCAGCTATATTATATAAGTCCCTCTTGAGATTGGCATTCAGAAATTTTGCAAATACCACAGAGAAAGTGCTTAGAGACAAACCGCTCATATACCCCTCTGTGGACTGAAAGTTTCCAGATGTCAACACATTTATGCAAGATAGCATCTTGGACCTGCCAGGAATATGAGTGCTCCACTTGTGTGGCTCCAAGTAGTCCTTTTTGACATTGTATAGTCTAACAAGCTGCTGCCTATTGAGCCTTTACATGTCATAAATCTAGGCATCACTCATAGTGCCCAAGGTGAGTGTCTCTATCCTCACAGGTTCCCTGCACCTCTATCTGAGAAGCCAGGCATGCATGAGTCTTTAAACCAAAGTTGTCCAACAACACTGGCACAAGCTAACTGCAGATCCATATTTGCCAAACCTACAGTAAAAGCCAAATAGAAAAGCAAATGTGCACTGATAAGTAATGGTAATCAAACACGCTATGGCGTTCTGATAAACATTGTCGGTCATCTGGGACATATTGTCAATGATGTTTGTGTGATGAATAGTCCAACGGAAGTATGCAGCTGCAATGCATTGAAAAAGATAGAAGCGCAATTGGTTAACCATCGCTTTGGTCCAACTATTCGCCCAATAATCACGATTACACATGCAAGCAACAGTTTACTACAAACTTGTAATATAAACATAGTTTTATGATTGACAATTTCAAATCTATGGAGTACTTACATTGTCTTATATGGAAGTGTGGTCCTAAGTAGACGCTAAGGAGTACAGTATTCACTATGGGGCATATGTATCAATCTCCGTATGGAGCTTGATGCCCCGTGTTTCTGGCGAGCCTGCAGGCTCACCAGAAACAGTAGTTATGAAGCAGCAGTCACAAAGACCGCTGCTCCATAACCTGTCCACCTGCTCTGAGTCATCGCCGGAAATCAACCCGATCGAGTACGATCGAGTTGATTGACACCCCCTGCTGGCGGCCTATTGGCCGCGAGTCTGCAGGGGACGGTGTTGCACCAGCAGCTCTTGTGAGCTGCTGGTGCAATGCTGAATACGGCGAGCGTATTGCTCGCCGTATTCAGCGAAGTCTGGCGGACCTGATCTGCACTGTCAGATCAGGTCCACCAGACTTTAATAAATATGCCCCTATATCTCATGTTATATCTGCTCTTTTAAACTTACCCAAACCTTGCCCTGGGGGCTACCTTTCCTAGGAATCTTCTGATGATTTGAAAATGTGACTACCTTGAATCTCCTCTCCTCCCTGTACTCTTTAACCCCCATCATTCTGCCACGAGACACCACCTTGTTAGCTCCACATGCAACATAGTGACTTAGACTTCTATCTTGCTCTCTTTAATTATTACTCACAAAGATTACAAGTTTTGCGCTATGCCGGGTGCAGAAATAGCGCAAAAAAATTAGCTGTATCGCACTTTCCATAGCGGTGCTATTACAAGTTACTGAAAAACCTTCTCTTGTGGTATGGTGTGATAAGCTCCATACCGCACAAAACCCAAGGCCTGACTTTACATGCTCATGCACGCTTTCCCCCATAGACATCAATGGAGAGAAAGTGTCAAAAAAACTAACACCTGTGATCCCGGAATGGCGATCGCCGTAACTCAACCCCATTGATGTCTATGGGGAAAAGAAAGTTATGTTAAAACCTAACACCCTAAATTAAACCCCGAATCTAAATACCACTAATCCGCCGCTGCCCGACATCACTGACACTAAATAAAACGATTTACCCCTAATCCACCGCCACCCGACATAGCCGACACTAAATAAACCCATTAACCCCTAAACTGCCGGCCCCCCACATCTCTACTAATAAAATAGACCTATTAACCCCTAAACTGCCAGCCCCCCACATCGCAACACTCTAAATTAAACTATTAACCCCTAAACCTAACATCCCTAACTATCTTTAAATAAATAAAAACTTACCTGTGAAATAAAAAAAAGCTAAGTTTAAACTATAAAGTAATCTAACATTACTATTTTAAAACAATAACGTTAACAAAAAATAAAAAAATACAAATTTAAAAAAATCCTAACACTATGAAAAAATTAAAAATATACATAAAAAAATAAAAACTCTAAAATTATGAAAAATAAAAAACTCTAAGATTACAAAAAATAATAAACGAAATTATCCAAAATAATTACAATTAAACCTAATCTAATACCCCTATAAAAACAAAAAAGCCCCCCCCCCCCCACAAAAACACCCTCTAACCTAACAAAAAACTACCCATAGCCCTTAAAAGGGTCTTTTGTAGGGCATTGCCCTGAAGCAATCAGCTCTTTTACCTTAAAAAATTGCAAAGCCCCCCTTAAAGTAAAACCCCCACCCAACCAACCCCCCAAAATAAAAAAAACTAACTCTTGAAAAAACCTAAGCTACCCATTGCCCCTAAAGAGGCATTTGTATGGACATTCTTCTTAAAAGGGCATTCATCTTTTTTGTGCCCAAAGCCCTAATCTAAAAAAAAAAAAAAAAAAACACCACCCAAAAAAAATTAACTCTAAACCCAGGAAATCTATTCACAGTTCCTGAAGTTCGGACATCCATCTTCATCCAGGCGGCGAGAAGTCTTCATCCAGGCGGCGACATATTCACCCATTGCGGGGGCATCTTAATCTTCATCCCGGTGGCGCGGAACTGTGGAGGCACGGAGCATCATCGCCGGCGGCGCGGGCATCCAGTGTGGAGGATCTTCTTCATACGATCACCGCCGTACACTGAAGCTTGAATGCAAGGTACCCGTTTAAAAATTCACAGGTAAGTTTTTATTTATTTAAGGATAGTTCTATTGTAAATTTAATTTAGGGGATAGTAGGTTAATTACCGTAGTAGCGATGTAGGGGGGCGGCGGTTTAGGGGTTAATAGGTTTAGTTTCGTTGTTGCGATGGGGGCTGGCGGTTTAGGGGTTAATAGGTTTATTAAAGTAGTAGCGATGTGGGGGGCCGGTGGTTTAGGGGTTAATAGGTTTAGTTTCGTTGTTGCGATGGGGGGCTGGCGGTTTAGGGGTTAATAGCTTTATTAAAGTAGTAGCGATGTGGGGGGCCGGCTGTTTAGGGATTAATAGTTTTATATAGTGTTGGCTATGTCGGTGGACGGTGGATTAGGGGTTAATAGGTGTAATATAGTATTTGCGATGCGGGAGGGTGGAAGTTTAGGGGTTAATCGGTAGTTTATGAGTATTAGTGTACTTTGTAACATTTTAGTTATGAGTTTTGTGAAACATTATTGTTTCGCAAAATCCATAACTACTGGTCTCAGATCGCTGTATGGGTCAAGGCGGTATAGGCTATAACGCAAGCATTTTAGCCAGACCTCACAACCTGTAAAATGGCACTATGGAAAACACGCTCTCAAACTTAATTTTTTGAGTGCGGAATGGATCATTGCGTTACAGGCTAAAACCCTTACGTTACAGCTATCCCGCAGTGACTTGTAATACGGAAGACCTGCCATTCCAAGCGCAATGGCCAATTTTTCAGCGGTATAGCTGTACCGTACCATACCGCAAAACTTGTAATCTTGCTGTCTATTTTTTAACCTTATTGTTGTCTTTATTCTTCTTATCTAAACAGTTGCTTCTTTCTTTTTTATTTGAACAGCTAATAGGATCTCAGTAGCTCACATCCTATTGGCTGATTTGAATTTGAAGAATCAAATCAGCCAATAGGAATGCAAGGGACGCCATATTTAAACGTGTACCTTGAATTCACTATTCAGTGTACGGCGGTGATCGTACAAAGAGGATCCTCCATGCTCCGCGGTCGCCGGTCCTGCTCCGCGCTCATCTCCGCTCTACGCCGGCTTGGTCCTGGATGAAGAAGAAAGAGGTTCCAGCATGGAAGAAGATGATGGCCGCTTGGAAGAATACTTTACTGTCTGGAAAAGGACCTTCTCCGCCGGACTTTAGGAACGGTGAGTACCTATTTGGGGGTTAGACTTAGCCTTTTTTTTTAATTTTTCAGGTTTTTGTTTTTTTTTTAGATTGGGGAATTATTGGGCACTCTTAAAAGAGCTGAATGCCCTATTTTGGGGGGGCTTTTTATTTTTATAGGGATTAGGTATAATTTTTTTATTTTTGATAATTTGGTTTATTATTTTATGTAATGTTAGACTTTTTTATTTTTTGTAATCTTAGATTAATTTAATTTTAGTTTATTTTTAATTTTTAAAGGGATAGGAATGTCAAAATTAATTTTGCATGACTTAGATAGAGCATGACATTTTAAGACAATTTTAAATTCACTTCTATTTTCAAATGTGCTTCATTCTCTTAGTATCCCTTGTTAAAAAATGAATACGCACATATCCTACACTAGTGGGAGCTGCTGCTAATTGGTGCCTGCACACATTTGTCTCTTGTGATTGGCTAAATAGATATTTCTTTCATGTAATTAGCAAGAGTCCATGAGCTAGTGACGTATGGGATATACATTCCTACCAGAAGGGGCAAAGTTTCCCAAACCTCAAAATGCCTATAAATACACCCCTCATCACACCCACAAATCAGTTTTACAAACTTTGCCTCCTATGGAGGTGGTGAAGTAAGTTTGTGCTAGATTCTACATTGATATGCGCTCCGCAGCAGGTTGGAGCCCGGTTTTCCTCTCAGCGTGCAGTGAATGTCAGAGGGATGTGAGGAGAGTATTGCCTATTTGAATTCAATGATCTCCTTCTACGGGGTCTATTTCATAGGTTCTCTGTTATCGGTCGTAGAGATTCATCTCTTACCTCCCTTTTCAGATCGACGATATACTCTTATATATACCATTACCTCTACTGATTCTCGTTTCAGTACTGGTTTGGCTTTCTACTACTTGTAGATGAGTGTCCTGGGGTAAGTAAGTCTTATTTTCTGTGACACTCTAAGCTATGGTTGGGCACTTTTATATAAAGTTCTAAATATATGTATTCAAACATTTATTTGCCTTGACTCAGGATGTTCAACGTTCCTTATTTCAGACAGTCAGTTTCATATTTGGGATAATGCATATGGATTAATCAATTTTTTTCTTACCTTAAAATTTGACTTTTTCCCTGTGGGCTATTAGGCTCGCGGGGGCTGAAAATGCTTCATTTTATTGCGTCATTCTTGGCGCAGACTTTTTTGGCGCAAATTTTTTTTTTCTGTTTCCGGCGTCATACGTGTCGCCGGAAGTTGCGTCATTTTTTTGACGTTTTTTTTGCGCCAAAAGTGTCGGCGTTCCGGATGTGGCGTCATTTTTGGCGCCAAAAGCATTTAGGCGCCAAATAATGTGGGCGTCTTTTTTGACGCTAAAAAATATGGGCGTCACTATTGTCTCCACATTATTTAAGTCTCATTATTTATTGCTTCTGGTTGCTAGAAGCTTGTTCACTGGCATTTTTTTCCCCATTCCTGAAACTGTCATTTAAGGAATTTGATCAATTTTGCTTTATATGTTGTTTTTTCTATTACATATTGCAAGATGTCTCCGTTTGTCCCTGAGTCAGAAGCCACTTCTGGAAAAACGCTTAACTGAGTTTCAGTTCTACCAAAGCTAAGTTCATTTATTTTAAATGTTATAAATGTTTATCTTTAGCTATGGTTTGTATTAAGTTATTATGATATACTTTTACATGCAGATTCCATTAGTATTTATGCTTTATACATTTCCATTCTTAAGTACAAGAAATGTTTAGAAGATTTATAAGAAATATTTTTTCTGATTAAGGCTTTGTCTGACTTCGTGCCTTCTAATACAATTTTTAGGTCTTTTTCACTTATTTTTTTAATTATTGAAGTTTCAAATGACCAACAACATACTGATTTATCCTTCTCTGATGATGTTTTTTTCTCTTTCAGAAATTCTCTTCATCAGATATTGACACTAACAAATCTACTTTTTTATATAAATTTTTTATTATTAAAGTACATTTGTTCTTTGTTGAAGAGGTGTTGATTATTTTGGATATTAAGGTAACTAGTTCTTTATAACTAGCTGACACTATTTCTGCCTTTTTATTCTTCTGTGATTTCAGAGGTTTTCCTTCCAATTCCCCATACTAGGGAATGGAATAGGCTGAGAATTTTCTTTTATTTTTAAACTATATTCTTTGTCAACAGTTAAATTTAATTTGGAGGGTTCTCCAATTTATTGGAGCTATCTCTACTCCTACTAATTATGCTATTGTTGTTATAGCAAAATAGTATTTATTTTCCTTTATATAGTTATATCTTATTTATGGAAAATTATTTAGTTTCAGGTACTTTTCTAAGTATCAGATTATGATTTATTTTAGCATTGTTAAACGGACAACATTTACTAGACTAGGTGCTGTTGCATTTGTCTTGTTGTTTTGCATTTTGCAAGTCCTCTGTTTTGACTGGTCCTTTAAACTGGACTATCATGCTAATGGTTTTATTTGTGTCTTCATTTTATTGAATATATTCGCAAATGAGGGTTAATCTATGTCTTTAGCTATTTTAGCTAGAAGAATTTTGTGTTTTTTTAAAAAAAAAAAAAAAAAAAGAAAATCTATATTTCTTTTGTTCTAAGATAATCAATTATAATTGGTTTCAATTCTTAACTGTTACTATGGGCTTCAAGATTGAGTTCTAAGACTAAACTTTAAGCTTATATTAGTTTGGTTGTTCTTATTAAGGAACGAATTCCTGAGTCCTTTCCCAAGTAACATGTTTATAATTGGGGTTCGAAATCAGCTCCCTAATGTTGCGATGTACGTGCCGTATTCCAGCTTGGCTGGTAAAGGGCAGGTTAAGACTTCTTTGAAATTTATTTGGTTCTATTCTGTCCAAATTTCTTTGATTTTATTACAGTAAGGCTAACACTTTCTTTCAGTGTGTTTCTGTCCTATATATTTTGGATACTGTTGAAGCATGGCTCTAGCGCTGCTCAGACCTGGAATTTTCTGGGGTATTTCTTCCAGTTCTTTTTCTAGGAACTGGGTTTTGGAGTTTTATTCAAACTATTCTGCCTTTTTTATGGTCATTGATAGCATTATTTGTTTTCATTAGATACAATAAATGCATATTCTTCATTTTTCTGTTTTCATTCAGATTATTTCCTGTGGATGCAGAATCTCATATGTTTCTCTTGATCTTCAGGACATAGTTAGAGGATCTTTTTTTCAAAAGCTCTTGATTCCAAACGCAAGGTCACCTTTTTTAGGTTTCCAGATGGTTTATGTCACTATCTTTGTCTCTATCAGACAAGGGACAATTTGATTTGGGTTCCATCTGTCGGTACCTTTAGTCTCTATTATTTCCTTCAGTTGCTATATATGCATAGAAGTTTTAACAGCATTGGGTTCAATTCCCTTTGCTCATTTTCAATGGAAAGATCCTTTCCAGCTTTTTATGAGTGTTGTTTCTTCAAGAACATGGTTGGAGGATCAATTAACCAAAAAGTTTGTTGATTCCTCAGACAAGAGTAACCTTTTTTAGATTTCCGGATAGATTCAGTGTCCATGTCTCTGTTTCTGTTGGATTAGAGACGTCTGAAATTGGTTTCAGCTTATCGAAACCTTCAGTCTCAATCATTCCCTTCGGTAGCCTTATGCATGGAAATTCTAGGTTCATATGACTGCTGCATTGGACGTGTTCCCCTTTGCACATTTTCACATGCAACCTCTTCAGCTCTGTAGGCTGAACCGGTGGTGCCGGGATTATTCAAAGATATCTCATTTAATATCTTTAAAACCGATTGTTCGACACCCTCTGACGTGGTACAGACCACCATCGTTTAGTTCAGGGGGCTTCTTTTTTTCTTCCAACCTGGACTGTGATCTCAACAGATGCAAGTCTGACAGGTTGGGGAGCTGTATGGGGGTTTCTGACAGCACAAGGGGTTTGGGAAATCTCAGGAGGTGAGATTTCCAATCAATATTTTGGAACTCCGTGCAATTTTCAGAGCTCTTCAGTCATGGCCTCTTCTAAAGAGAGAATCGTTCATTTGTTTTCAGACAGACAATGTCACAACTGTGGCATATATCAATCATCAAGAAGGGACTCACAGTCCTCTGGCTATGAAAGAAGTATCTCGAATACTGGTATGTGCGGAATCCAGCTCTTGTCTAATCTCTGCGGGTCATAACCCAGGTATAGACAATTGGGAAGCGGATTATCTCAGTCGCCAAGCGTTACATCCGGGCGAGTGGTCTCTTCACCCAGAGGTGTTTCTTCAGATTGTTCAAATGTGGGGACTTCCA
This sequence comes from Bombina bombina, assembly GCF_027579735.1. Lineage (NCBI taxonomy): Eukaryota > Metazoa > Chordata > Amphibia > Anura > Bombinatoridae > Bombina > Bombina bombina. Next base: position 385,733,040 of record NC_069505.1, read on the forward strand.
GAAATAGATCTGATGGTTTCTCATCTACACAAGAAACTTCCCAGGTATCTGTCCAGATCCAGGGATCCTCAGGCGGAAGCAGTGGATGCATTGTCACTTCCTTGGAAGTATCATCCTGCCTATATCTTTCCGCCTCTAGTTCTTCTTCCAAGAGTAATCTCCAAGATTCTGAAGGAATGCTCGTTTTTTCTGCTGGTGGCTCCAGCATGGCCTCACAGGTTTTGGTGTGCGGATCTTGTCCGCATGGCTTCTTGTCATCCGTGGACTCTTCCGTTAAGACCAGACCTTCTGTCATAAGGTCCTTTTTTACCATCAGGATCTCAAATCCTTAAATTTAAAGGTATGGAGATTGAACGCTTGATTCTTAGTCAAAGAGGTTTCTCTGACTCTGTGATTAATACTATGTTACAGGCTCGTAGATCTGTATCTAGGATGATATATTATCGAGTCTGAAAGACTTACATTTCTTGGTGTCTTTCTCATCATTTTTCCTGGCATTCTTTTAGAATTCCGAGAATTTTACAGTTTCTTCAGGATGGTTTGGATAAAGGTTTGTCTGCAAGTTCCTTGAAAGGTCAAATCTCTGCTCTTTCTGTTCTTTTTCACAGAAAGATTGCTAATCTTCCTGATATTCATTGTTTTGTACAAGCTTTGGTTCATATAAAACCTGTCATTAAGTCAATTTCTCCTCCTTGGAGTTTGAATTTGGTTCTGGGGGCTCTTCAAGCTCCTCTGTTTGAACCTATGCATTCACTGGACATTAAATTACTTTCTTAGAAAGTTTTGTTTCTTTTGGCCATCTCTTCTGCTAGAAGAGTTTCTGAATTATCTGCTCTTTTCTTGTGAGTCTCCTTTTCTGATTTTTCATCAGGATGAGGCGGTGTTGCGAACTTCTTTTTAATTTTTTTCCTAAGGTTGTGAATTCTAACAACATTAGTAGAGAAATTGTGGTTCCTTCATTATGTCCTAATCCTAAGAATTCTAAGGCGAGATCATTGCATTCTTTGGATGTTGTTAGAGCTTTGAAATATTATGTTGAAGCTACTAAGAATTTCCGAAAGACTTCTAGTCTATTTCTTATATTTTCCGGTTCTAGGAAAGTTCAGAAGGCCTCTGCCATTTCTTTGGCATCCTGGTTGAAATCTTTAATTCATCATGCTTATGTCGAGTCGGGTAAATCTCCGCCTCAAAGGATTACAGCTCATTCTACTAGGTCAGTTTCTACTTCCTGGGCATTTAGGAATGAAGCTTTGGTTGTTCAGATTTGCAAAGCGGCAACTTGGTCTTCTTTGCATATTTTTACTAAATTCTACCATTTTGATGTGTATTCTTCTTCTGAAGCAGTTTTTGGTAGAAACAATACTTCAAGCAGCTGTTTCAGTTTGATTCTTCTGCTTATAATTTCAGTTTTCTTCATTATAAGATTTAAACTTTATTTTGGGTGTGGATTATTTTTCAGCGGAATTGGCTGTCTTTATTTTATCCCTCCCTCTCTAGTGACTCTTGCGTGGAAGATCCACATCTTGGGTAGTCATTATCCCATACGTCACTAGCTCATGGACTCTTGCTAATTACATGAAAGAAAACATAATTTATGTAAGAACTTACCTGATAAATTCATTTCTTTCATATTAGCAAGAGTCCATGAGGCCCACCCTTTTTTGTGGTGGTTATGATTTTTTTGTATAAAGCACAATTATTCCAATTCCTTGTTTTTTATGCTTTCGCACTTTTTTCTTATCACCCCACTTCTTGGCTATTCGTTAAACTGATTTGTTGGTGTGATGAGGGGTGTATTTATAGGCATTTTGAGGTTTGGGAAACTTTGCCCCTCCTGGTAGGATTGTATATCCTATACGTCACTAGCTCATGGACTCTTGCTAATATGAAAGAAATGAATTTATCAGGTAAGTTCTTACATAAATTATGTTTTTCAGCTTCCTGTCAGTAGTGTAATGCTGTCCCTTCAGCAATGAAAAATAAAAGAATTAAGAAAATTTTATAATAGAATTAAATTGGAAAGTTGTTTAAAATTGTATGTTATATCTGAATCATAAAAGAAAATCTTGGGGTTTACTATCCCTTTAATGTTAGCTTTTTATGTTAATTGTAACTTAGTATTTTTTAATTTATGTAATTGGGGTTAATTTAGGGGGTGTTAGGTTAGTAATTTAATTACAACTAGATTACAAGTTATGTGCGCTTTAGGGAATTTTTAACGAACGCCACAAAAGTTGCGTTATTTAACCCCCTATAGCGCAGCCATTACAAGTTTTCAAACAGCCGGCTTGTGCGTGCGATATGAGGTTTTTAAGATCAACACCGCACAAAATACAAGCGCTGTTTTGACGTGCTCGTCCACGCTTTCCCCATAGACATCAATGGGGAGAGCGGGCTAAAAAAAAAACTAACACCTGCGATCGTGGAATGAAAAGCTCCGTAACGCAACCTCATTGATGTCTATAGGGGAAAAAAAAGTTACGTTTAAACCTAACATAAACCCCACGTCCAAACACCCCTAATCTGCTGCCCCCAACATCGCTGCCACCAACATAATGCTAATAACCCCTAATCTGCCGCTCCTTATGTCGCTGCCACTATACTAAAGTTATTAACCCCTATTCGCTTGCACCCCCGCATCGCCCACACTATAATAAATCTATGAACCCCTATTCCGCCGCTCCCCGACATCGCCGCAACTAAATAAAGTTATTAACCCCTAAACCTCTGGCCTCCCACATCACTACCACTAAATAAATCTATTAACCCCTAAACCGCCAGCCCCTACATCGCAACAACCTAAATTAAACTATATTAACCCCTAAACCTAACCCTAACGTAACCCTAATACCCCTAACTTTTAACATAATTAAAATAGAGCTAAATTAAAGTTACAATTATTAACTAAATAATTCGAGCCCGATCCGATATGCTGCGTCGCCCGCAAAATCCGGCGACAACAAATTTTGCACGGGTTTGGTATCACATATACGGCGTAGCATACAACTTACGCACGTAAATTTCTGCCTTCGTCCGTATTTTTTTACTCATAGACTGACATACAAAACACGCGCAGTTTGGTATCCAATATACAGCGTAAGGACTTACGCGCGCAGATTTCAGAAAATCTACCCCATTCTCCTCTCGCTACAAATTGCAGGTGCAGGAACCCTTGCACTGACTAAAAAAGCAACGTAACTCCCAGGAAGCCTTAACAAACACATACATTTAAGTAGCCTCTCAAGGTTAAAGGGACAGTATATTATGATATTGCTTTTTTAAGGTTTATTTGTGTATTTGAAATAGTTTCAAGCCACAACATAATCAAATGGATTGAGCTTGTAGGTACTTTATCACATTGTGGACATATACTTGCTTATTTACTTTCAATTGGATTACCTTCATCTCTTTAGAACCCACTGGAGTGTAATTTATTCTAACTAACTAACACAGCTTGGCACTGATGGCAAAATATATAAAGGGACAGTCAAGTCCAAAGAAAACCTTCTTCTTTTAAATAGGGCATGTTATTTCAAACTACTTTCAGATTTAATTTGAACACTTGCTTTGTTCTCTTGGTATTCTTAGTTGAAAGCAAAACCTAGGATGGCTCATATGATCATTTCTAACACCTTCTTGAAGGCTGCCTCTTTGCAATTGTGTTAAACCAATCACAGACACCACAACCTCTCACCTGCAGACTTAAAACACCTGATAATGCCCACCCTATCAGTAACATCACTACTACATATACCAATGGGTCAATTTATATTGGATGTGAGATACATTGATTTACATCTTACAAGTGAATATTACTATATGTACCCTTCAGAAACAACTATTGTGGATGTGAGTTATAGTACAAGAATATGTCAGAAACAGGATAATATAACCTTTTTTGGGCCATTTCCACACAGGCCTTATTATATGTTTAAACAATATTAGTGTACTAAAACACCCCTCACATGGATGTGGATGACAATTATATGGTAAATAACAGAGGACAAGAATTATGGTGAATAACAGAGGACAAGAATTATGGTGAACTATAAGAATATTTATTTATTTTTTTCGGCTTCTTGGATGAGGTGGATGAGGTGACTGAAGTGGATTTCCTGGTTCTCCAGCTTTAGATGATTCTGCTGGAGTGCTGGCCACAGATGAAAGGCTGGAGGCAGTGTCCTGCTGGTGTGTGAAGTACTCAACCAACACACCCAAGAGTTGGTTTTGTTCCCGCCATCTGTTGTCAATCTGCATCTGCATATCAGAAATAACTCTCATCATCTGCGACTGGTTTTGTACAATTGCAGTTAATGATGCTGCCATGTCCCACTGCAGCTCTATGCTATGCTGGAGTAACCTCTGTTGGCTCCTGTGAAACCTGTGTTGGCCTTTTTGTCTGCTCTCGCAGCTTGTTATGAGCCTCCTCTGGAGTGAAATGTATTCCTCGCCCAGGGGAGAATACAGTGGATCTACAGGCTCTTGAGCAGCAGTGATTCTAGGTGCAGGTTCAGCTCTATCTGCTGGTGCTTCATGGACAACTTCAGCTGCTGGTGCTTCATGGACAACTTCAGCTGCTTGTGCTTCAGGGACAACTTCAGCTGCTGGTGCTTCAGGGACAACTTCAGCTGCTGGTGCTTCATGGACAACTTCAGCTGCTGGTGCTTCAGGGACAACTTCAGCTGCTGGTGCTTCAGGGACAACTTCAGCTATATGCTCATCTGAGGATGGTGGAGCTCTCCCAAGGGAAGCGGATGGTGGAGCTCTCACAAGGGAAGCAGATGGTGGAGCTCTCCCAGGGGAAGCGGATGGTATAGCTCTCCCAAGGGAAGCGGATGGTGGAGCTCTCCCAAGAGAAGAGGATGGTGGAGCTCTCAGGCTGGATTGGTAGTCCCATTGACAACTAGTGTGTGACCACTCAGCCTGTCCAGTTTGCATTTCTTGCAACATCCCCTGTGTGGAAAAGCCATGACTGGCCTGATATTGTGTTGGGGGGGGATAAAGACATGGACCCTTCGTGGCTGACTTGGCTCCCCCTCAAAGCCAAAAGTATATTCCTCAGGCCAGGTATCTTGCCAGGGGTCATATGCCAATGGTGGTGGCATAACTTCTGGGTCCTCAACGGAGGCAATCCACCCCTGCTCATGCCTGGGAGCATACTGTCCATGTTGCTGCCTGAAGACTGGTGGTTGAGGTGGCTGCATGGCTGTGACTGGTGGTGGAGGTGACTGCATGCCTGTGACTGGTGGTCGTAGAGGTGGCAGCATGCCTGTTTGCAGCCTGGTGACAGGAGGTTCTGTGGAGGAGTCAAATGATGATAGGGATTAGTACAGTCATATATATGTCCCTGTGGGCTTACAATATACATTGATACATGCTAGGGATAATACTCATTCTCATGTCAAACTGTATAACATGCATGCGCACAATGTGATATGAGGGATTTTAATCTGCACAGTATACAGGTATGTGTTTCATACAATAGTTATGTGTACATGTCAGTGATGGAGAAAATGTGTTCTTTAAGTGACACTATGGTCACACAATTTACTTTAGCCTGATGTAGGCACATAACGTGCTTTCTTGAGCTAAAAGTATTGTGATGGCGAAAGTGTCCATTTACTGAAAACTCTACATGTGGCTTGTGGCCTGTGTTACTCTGAGACATGTTAGTATTTCACTATTCCACCTCATATCATGAATTGCATTGTGTTAAGTAGCATTAATGTCAAATATAATTGTAGATGTTTTCGTTAGTAGGCCAAATACCATGCTCCTCATTGTGTACATGAATGTGTGACATTAAAGGATGTTATATCTCAAATACATATAATACTGGTGTGTGAGATGTTACTCACCAGCATGAGGTGCTGTGGTTGCAGCCCCTGAGTCACGAGCCCCTGGAAGTCCACGGACTGCTATAATACTCAAGGACCTGCATATCATCTCCTGCCAGGTGTTGTATTCTGGGTCCAGGGGTGGACCACCGCCTGTTCCCCTCTGGTGCATGGCTTCCTGCCCCATCTTCTCTTTCACCCGCCTCTTGCAATCGTTCCACCTTTTTTTAAGTCCCTCGACAGTCCTCCTCTGCGGGGCCACACTGTTTACAGCATCCTCTACCGCCAACCATGCTGCCTTACGCCTTTGGGCAACGCCTTTGCCCTTCTTCTTGCCAAAGAGGGCACTGTGGTTGTCCATGATGACCTGAACTAGCGCAACATTCTCATCAAATGAAAAGTTTGGGCATCTCATGCGCTCCTCCTCTGTGGCCACCTGGCTTCCTCCCTGGGATGTCCCTGGTGTGGGTTCCTCCCTATCCTCTCCCTCCTCCCCCCTTCTGTCCCCATGTGCACCCTCTGTCCCTCTTCTAAGTGTGCCTGGTCTCTGGGCATCTCCCCTCCCATCATCCCTTCTAACTCTCCCTCTCCCCACTCCACTAACTCCCTGACGGGGACCCCGCTGCTCCTCCTGTCCGCTACAATACTCCTCTCCCTGCAACCCCGCTCCCCTCCGCCCTACCTGTCCCTGACATCCTCACACTACACACACTCACACTCACTCCCAGTTCAATCACACACAATCACAATCAAACACTCAGCCTATCACACTGTAAAATTGAAATAAATTGTGTGAGGTGTTAGAAAAAAAAAGTGTTGTGTATTTTGTATATGTATGTATGCAATATGTGTGCAATATGTAAAAATAAGTGTAAGTAAATGTACAAGCTTACCCAAACAAAAATCCGACTTAACTATTATGCTGCGCCTGTCTCACTACTCTTACTAATCCTAAACTCACTGTAGTGTGCTGTAGCTCAACAAACCATCCAAACACACTGAAGAAAATGACGGCTGCGCATGGGATTATATATGACTTTTGAATAGCGTAATTACGTTGCGCATTTTTAGATGGAGTCGCGGGTCTTAGCCAAACTTGCATAAAACTACACTTTATTGAGACTTTACGTGAACAAAATACTGGTGTAAGTACTTGCGACGACTAAAATGTGTATTTGCGCACTTTTTGGAACAACGCCAGTTTGTCCTACTTACGCTACTTTAGCATCTGACGGCGCCATATATTGGATAGCCCAATGTGCGAGGTGAAATTATGGGCAGCGCGGGTTCCCTCACTTGCGCCGAAAACTATGCTATATATCGGATCGCGCCCCAGATATTTAAAACTAAATACATACAGCTAACTTAGGTTTTATTTTTATTTCACAGGTAAGTTTGTATTTATTTTAACTAGGTAGACTAGTTAGTAAATAGTTATTAACTATTTAATAACTACATTGTTAAAATAAATACAAAGATACCTTACACTAAAACCTAACATTCCAAAAATTAAAACTACACTTACAAAAAATAAAAAACACTAAAATGACAAAAAATAAAAAATCTACCATTACAAAAAATAACAAACGAAATTATCCAAAATAATAAAAATTATTCCTATTCTAATACCCTTTTAAAAAAATAAAAAACCCACCCCAAAATAAAAAAGCCTAATCTAAAATAAACTACCAAGGGCCCTTAAAAAGGGCCTTTTTGTGGGCCCTTAAAAGGGCCTTTTGTAGGGCATTGCCCTAAAGTTAAATGCTTAAAAGGGCATTCAGCTCTTTTATGAAAAGCCCAAGCCCTAATCTAAAAATAAAAACCCACCCTAAAACGAAAAAAATACATTACGCAAAATAACAAATTATCAAAAATAATAAACATTATTTCTAATTCTAATACCCATTTAAAAAAAAAACACCCCAAAATAAAAAACCTAATCTAGAATAAACTACTAATAGTCCTTAAAAGGGCCTTTTGTAGGGCATTGCCCTAAGTTAAACAGCTCTTTTACCTGGAAAAAAAAAACAAAGACCCAGTAACATTACAAACCCCCCCAACCCACAAAATAAAAAAAACTAAGCTAGCCATTGCCCTGAAAATGGCATTTGTATGGGCATTGCCCTTAAAAGGGCATTTATCTCTTTTGCATTGCCCTGAAAAGGGCATTTAGCTCTTTTATGACAAGCCCAAACCCTAAACTAAAATAAAAACACCCAAACAAAACCATCACTAACCCCCAAAGATCCACTTACAGTTTTTGAAGTCCCGCTTGAATGGTCTTCATCCAGGTGGCGAAGTCCTCATCTAGACGGCGAGAAGTCTTCATCCAGGCGGCGAAGTCCTCATCCAGGCGGCGATAAGTCTTCATCCAGGCGGCTTCTTCTATCTTCATCCAGGCGGCATCTTCTATCTTCATCCTGGCGGCGAGGAGCGGTTCCATCCTGAAGACATCCGGCGCGGAGCATCCTCTTCATACGGTCGCCGCCGTATACTGAATCTTCAATGCAATGTATGCGATTCAAGATGGCGTCCCTTGCATTCCTATTGGCTGATTTGATTTTGGAAATTCAAATAAGCCAATAGGATGAGAGCTTCTGAAATTCAAATGGGTGGCGGTTTAGGGGTTAATAACTTTAGTATAGGTATAGTGGCGGCGATGTCGGGGAGCGGCGGAATAGGGGTTAATAATTTTTAATAGTGGTGGCGATGTCGGGAGCGGCAGATTAGGGGTTAATAACTTTAAAATAGTGTTTTGCGATGCGGGAGGGCTTCGGTTTAGGGGTTAATAGGTAGTTTATGGGTGTTAAGTGCACTTTGTAACACTTTAGTTATGAGTTTTATGTAAGAGTTTTGTGGCGTAAAACTCACAACTACTGCTTTTAGATTGCGAAACGGATCTTGTTGGTATACGGTGCAACGCAAGCTTTTTAGCCTCACAGTAAAACTCGTAATGGCAGTGCTATGGGAATCCCATGAAAAAACGTAATTTATACGAGTGCGGGACTGACGTTGTGTTACAGGCTAAAAGGCTTGCCGTACAGCTATACCGACAAGACTTGTAATGGCTGCGGTGCTGTTTTAACGCTGAAATTGCCATTTCTTCAGTGTTAAAACACGAGCGCAAAACTCGTAATCTTAGTGTTAGTTATTTGTGTTGTGGGGGTTTGGCGGATTAGGGGTTAAAAGATTTATTAGGATTATTGCGTTGTGTGGGTTTGGCGGATTAGGGGTTAAAAGTTGTATTAGGTTTATTGCGATGTGGGTTAATGGCAGATTAGGGGTTAAAACATTTATTAGGATTATTGAGATGTGGGTGAATAGCAGATTAGGGGTTAATACATTTATTAGGCAGTTTGCAACGTTGGGGTTTGCGGATTTAGGGGTTAATACATTTATTATTAGTTCCGATATGGGTGTGATGGCAGATATAGGGGTTTTGACGTGTCAGATTTATTTTTGGGAGGCGAGTTAGACTTTTACGGGAGATTTAACTTTTTTTTTATTTTCTTAGCCGCCGACAGTTTCTGACGTGCCGTAATTCACTGGCGACTCCAGAAATTTGAATTTACACACATTTCTGGACATCGCTAGTTTATCCAACTTACAGCACTTTATGAACTGCCTGCGCCATATATGTGATTCCCCGATGTGCAAAATTAAGGTGAAATTACGGGCGATGCGATTTTCAGCAGTTAAGCTGAAGTCTGCGCCGCATATGTAATCTCGCCCATGATCTGATCATAGTTGGAAATATGGACACTTTACTCATGATTGAGACCTGATCTGACTACATATTTGAATTTGTATTTTTTTGTTCCATTGTTCTGTCTTAAAGGACCATTCAACTTTGCATTTCAACAACGCAAGTGAAACATTATTGCAATATACATTCATTATTTATTTTGCAGTCTTTGGTTTGTAAAATACATCTAAAAAATGTGTTTGTTTACCTTTCTCCCAGGTAGACTTGGGTTAATACTTTATGGTAATTTATGTGAGAGTTTGTTTACTTTTCTCTCCCTCCCTAAGCTTTTAAAAGGTGGATTATCAATTTGCATCAACAATCATGTTAGGCAAATCCTTCTTTTAATATTAACTAAGTTTAATCATTGCTAAACCATGTTGGGCGAGATTACATATGGTCATTTTTAGTCCAGTATTGATATCACATATACGGCGCCGCATATATTTCACCCGTTGCCCGCTAATTGTACGCCCATAAACTAACATAGAAATTGGTATCACATATTCAGCGCAAGGATTTACACCACACATAGGCAGGCGCATCAAACCTTGTGCTGAAAATGTGAACACTGTAACTTCCTGGAAATAATAACTAACACCTAATGCATGTGCAATATGTACCTGTCAACTGTCATCCCCCACCGCAAAAATTTATAACATATATTAACCCCTAATCCGCCATCCCCACACATCGCAATTTACCAAATAAATGTATTAACCCCTAATCAGCTATTCACCCGCATTATATGAAAAAATCAGAGGTGATAAAAATGCGCTATACACTGAACACTGAACAGATGTTAAATAATAATACAATGGTAAAAATTAATAGACCTTTAGAAAGTGAATATTCCAACTTATTTCACAAGTGGGTAATTGAGATGAAACAATTATTATAATGTCTGTAAACTGACAATTGATACAAAGTACCTTATAGTGATAGTCCACAGGTTAATAATGAATCCAATATACAGTCCTGTGGATTCACTGTGGATGTGTCCAGATAATTATTTCGGTGGTTGTAATATGTGGTCCCTTTAATCCCAGGGAGAGTCAAAAACGCCCAGGTACTGCTGCCTTGTATTCAGCCCGGTATTTCCAAACCAGGGCTACGAATGAAGGAACATGTAGAGATAAAAAGAAAAAGGCGCAGAGGGGCGAGACTCAAGTGAAGGCGTTTAATAGCAAAATATGACACACATACAATTTATGCACTTACTAGATACAAGTTTAAAAGCTGCAAAATAGAAGGAGCGTGGGTAGTTCAGTTTATACTCCTCTCACTGTCGGCTCGTTGTAATTGCCGTACACCGCTATACCAGAAGTGACTGACAGGTTAATCCGGATACCTTGTCAGTAAAGTCCGTGGCTTGTATGAGAGTTAGGGAACAGTACCCTTAACGCATCCGACTATGTTGTCAGTCTGTGTTTCCTGACGCGTTTCCCCCGGTCAGCGGCCGGGCTTCTTCAAGAGGATCTATAACGGATACAATGTAACAGGCGCTCTTTCTATTTAAACAAAAGCAGACCAATTGGAGCTCTAGGGTGTGTGTGTGAGCTCCTATTGGATTGCTCCATAGTTCTCATATCATTACAAACATATGGACGCTGATGCATATATAATATAAAACGACAAAACATACTTCAATTGATAAAGGACAATAAAAATTACAATATAAATAACCATATATAAATACAAAGATAAAAAATATTTTTAAAACAATTGTTTGAAGTGATAATATTTCGATCTTATCGATATTGGGAAACTTTTGGTTTTATCGCCGAGGGCAACTTTTCTTAAGACCTATTGAATTGTTGTGGTTTCTATTGCTTTAAATGAGTATGTGATAATTATACTCTGAGCTAGCTCACTCTCCTAAATCTAAATAGTCATATTGAGCACTGCTTTCCTTAACTAAAAATTGATGCCAGTCATTAAATTGTTGAAATAAATATGTGCTTTATACTATTTGTTGTAGGACAAATGTGGATTAAAAGGTTTCTTTTTTACAGTACCTATTAACTTAATGCTTTAGACCTCAAAATTAATTTTTAAAATTGATTTTAAAAAATAGATATGATATATACTTTTATTTTATAAATATGACCTATAATTGTTATTAAGATTGTTTATTTAAATTATGGAAAGAAGTTCAGATAAATAATTTATAAACAAAACAATTTCTACATACTATTTATTTACATGAAGGCTGCTACATCGATATCTATATTCATACCTAATGGTTGGAGTGTTTTTAATTTGTATATCCATTTTGTTTCAAGCTTCCTTAATTCAAGTAGCCTATTGGGTTTAGATGGGGGTACCCAATCTATAACTTGTATTCTTAAAGAACTAGGACTACTCCCATGGCACTCTGAAAAGTGCCTGGGTACACTATGTTTAAGTAATTTTTCTTTTATATTATAAATGTGTTCATTTGTTCTTCTTCTTATTTTGCGTTTCGTGCGGCCTACATATAATAGGCCGCACCCACATTCTAGCAAGTAGACCACATATGTAGAATCGCAATTACTTCTAAAGGCTATGTTATAAGTTTCTGTTAATTCACTGTTTGAAAATGTAGGTGCTTTATTTATGTGTTTACACATATTACATCTTGTTTTGTTGCATTTCATAGTCCCTTTCCACTCTTTTAGCCAGTTACCTTCCACTGATTTGGATACTTCATTGGTTGGAATTTTTCCTTTTAGGGGTTTTAGTTTACTTGGGGCTAGAATATTCTTTAGGCTTTTCCCTTTTTTGTAGGTAAAAGTAGGTTTATTTTCAAGGTGCGGCCCAAGAATGGGATCTGACTTAAGTAGTGGCCAGTGTTTCATGAAGATGTTCTCCATCTTCCTAGTACCCTCATTGTATGTGGTAATGAATCTAGGCTGGTTCGTTATGCATGTTTTTGATTTGACTAGTGTATTGTGTATTGTGGTCCCCAATTTTTCATTATTTTCACCCTTGTTACCAATTTTGGATAAAATGGACATTCTATCTTTACCTAATGCCTTTTCTTTTGCTTGCTGTATGTCCTCATACTTATAGCCCTTCTCGATAAATTTACCTTCTAAAATGGTTGCTTCTAATTCAAAGTCTTCTAGATATGTACAATTCCTTCTAATGCGTAAAAATTGACTATATGGGACATTATTAATCCAGCATTTCTTGTGTGCACTTTTGGCTTGTATAAAACTATTACGGTCAGTTGTTTTCCGATAGTTTTTTACTGCAACTTTACCTGTATTGTCTTTGAATAAAATTAAATCTAAAAATTCTATTTGAATATTAGAATATGATTTAGTGAATATTAAGTTAAAATTATTTGTATTGATATAATTCATGAAGTTCTCTATTTGGTCCGCCTCTCCTTTCCAAAGAATGATTATATCGTCAATATACCTACCATAACATAGTATATTGTTAATATAGGGGTTATTTTCCCAGATGAATTGATTTTCAAATGCATTGACATATAAATTAGCATAGGATGGGGCAAATGTAGTCCCCATCGCTGTGCCCCTAGTTTGGAGGTAAAATTTGTTTTGAAACGTAAAATAATTGTGATGTAGAATAAAATTTATACTGTCTAAAAGAAATTTGATATGATTGGGTGGAATAGGCCATTTTGTTAATTCTTCTTCGATTTTTAGGACACCAAGTTTGTGTGGGATGCACGTGTATAAAGCAGATATATCACATGTAAGCCACATCATGTTATCTTCCCATGGGATACCCTCAAACCTCTTGATTACCTCAGTTGTGTCTTTTAAATAAGCTTTTGTTTTTTTAACAATCGGTTGCAAATAGAAGTCTACATATTTAGATAGACTATCACAGATAGATCCTATACCGGATACTATCGGCCTCCCTGGTGGATTTAAGGGGTTTTTATGGACCTTGGGTAAATGATATATGATGGATGTATTTGGTTGGGGGGTAAATATGAATTTATATTCTTCACTATTAAGTATGCCATCTGATTTTGCTTTGTTTAACATTTTATTCAATTCTTTGTTATACATTTCTGTAGGGTCACTGGGGAGAGTCTTATATGTTTCTACATCATTTAACAAGTTATATGCTTCCTGTATATAAGCTTCTCTTTTCTGAATAACAATACCCCCGCCCTTGTCGGCGGGGCGTATTATTATCTCATCATTATCAGTTAATTTTTTTAAAGATTTTCTTTCTTGTATTGTCAAGTTGTCATTGTATTTATTAAAAAAAGTTGTCTCTTTAGTAAATTGTTCCTCTATATCTTGTTGAACTAACTTGGTGAACATAGATAATTGTTCCCCTTGGGATCCTACTGGATTAAAGGTTGATTTGGCTTTAAAATTAGAGTGATATATTTCAGGTTCAGTCTCATATTGGGACAGATCTAGTGCATCAATATATTCATCTAGAGGATCATCTATGTTTGCATCTATTAAATTTGCAGGGGTATAAGGAGGATCAGTTACAATTTGATTACCCATAATTTCTAAGTCTTTTAAAATATTTAAAGTTCCTAGATCTCCTGATTCTATGTGGCGATTATTAGGTATGTCTCTGTTCAGGGGATTTTTAAGGTAATATCTTTTGAGCGTTAGCTTTCTGACATACTTATGTAAATCCACATACATCTCAAATTTATTTGGTTTGGATTTTGGTGCAAAGTTTAGACCCTTCTGAAGAAGTTTGAGGTCATTTTGATCTAATTCAATATTAGCTAGATTAAAAATATCTTTTTTAGTTTGATTTACTCTTTCCTTATTCTTCCTGTTTGTCTGTAACTGTTTTCCTGCTCTATTTCCTCTTGTTCTCTTTCTAAGGACCTTTTCCTTTGCTTTGTCCTGTCCTGTTGAAATTCTGGTGGTTCTTGGTTTCTGTTTGTCCCTACCCCTAAAAAATTATTCTCTGAAATCTCTTTTGGCCTAGCGCCTTTATTTTCCCAAGTGGGTGTAGTATATTGATTTTTGTGTGAGGCCAGTGGTTCATAACTATTTTTGGTACTAATATAATTATTATGGGGATTTGTAAATTCCTTATCCCTATAACTGTTCCTCCTTCTCCATTCTACATGTTGATTTGGATTTCTATGATGACTGGTATGGTCAGGGTATGTAGAATAATTGTTTGTATTTGCATGTGCACTATGATCACTGTAATGAGTCTTTCCATGACTATTATGGTCAGTGTGTGTAATCCGATAGTTTTCATGGGTGCTTGTATTATGGTATGGCATTCTCTGATAACCCCCTGGTTTATGATGAACCATTGGTGATTGATTGTTCTGATAATGAACAGAATTATTATTCTGATAGTGATAGGGTCTATTATCCTTATTGAGATATTGTCCTTGCTTGTCTCTTCTTTGATTGTCATGTCTGTAGTTGTTACCTGATTCGTTATTCCTAAAATCATTATTTGCTTTCTTATTATCTGAATTATTTGCGGGAAATATAGAATCTTTATTTGATTTTTTATAGGAATATGCTCTATTTTCTTTGTAATCTTCAAGGTCTCTTCTAAGTTTCTTTTGTTTAGTTTGTTGTAATTCCCTATCTAACTGGCTAACTCTAAATTGTATGCTTTTGTTACGATTGATCCATTTTTCTATATTTTTATATGGCTGGATTTTAGTCACTATTTCATCTAATTCAGTTTTTATTTTATTTAATCGTGATTCCCTGTATTTGATAAGGATCTTTATATATTTATTAGAGCATTCCTGTGATGCTGTTTCCCATTCAGTAATTAACTCTATCTCATCCAGATCAAATGCAGGTTGCTTTAATATTCTTAACCCTCTTGGGACCACTTTATGAGTCAAGTAGTTTTCCAGGAGGATTAAGTCCTGCCAATCTTTAGCATCCTGATATAGAAGTTTTTCAAGAGATTTAAATAGATCCTCCGGATCAATATCAGGCATGCTGACACCCTCTATATCAGTGTCCAATAGATTTAAGTTTCTAGTTCTTTTGACCCTATGGGGATTATGACCAAATTCTTTCATTATGATATTAGACAAAGTTACTGGCATAGTGTCATTTTCTAATACAGGTTCTGACATGGGTTCAACTGTAAGAGCAGCAATTTTAAGAAAAAAAGAGATATGCAATATATGAAAAAATCAGAGGTGATAAAAATGCGCTATACACTGAACACTGAACAGATGTTAAATAATAATACAATGGTAAAAATTAATAGACCTTTAGAAAGTGAATATTCCAACTTATTTCACAAGTGGGTAATTGAGATGAAACAATTATTATAATGTCTGTAAACTGACAATTGATACAAAGTACCTTATAGTGATAGTCCACAGGTTAATAATGAATCCAATATACAGTCCTGTGGATTCACTGTGGATGTGTCCAGATAATTATTTCGGTGGTTGTAATATGTGGTCCCTTTAATCCCAGGGAGAGTCAAAAACGCCCAGGTACTGCTGCCTTGTATTCAGCCCGGTATTTCCAAACCAGGGCTACGAATGAAGGAACATGTAGAGATAAAAAGAAAAAGGCGCAGAGGGGCGAGACTCAAGTGAAGGCGTTTAATAGCAAAATATGACACACATACAATTTATGCACTTACTAGATACAAGTTTAAAAGCTGCAAAATAGAAGGAGCGTGGGTAGTTCAGTTTATACTCCTCTCACTGTCGGCTCGTTGTAATTGCCGTACACCGCTATACCAGAAGTGACTGACAGGTTAATCCGGATACCTTGTCAGTAAAGTCCGTGGCTTGTATGAGAGTTAGGGAACAGTACCCTTAACGCATCCGACTATGTTGTCAGTCTGTGTTTCCTGACGCGTTTCCCCCGGTCAGCGGCCGGGCTTCTTCAAGAGGATCTATAACGGATACAATGTAACAGGCGCTCTTTCTATTTAAACAAAAGCAGACCAATTGGAGCTCTAGGGTGTGTGTGTGAGCTCCTATTGGATTGCTCCATAGTTCTCATATCATTACAAACATATGGACGCTGATGCATATATAATATAAAACGACAAAACATACTTCAATTGATAAAGGACAATAAAAATTACAATATAAATAACCATATATAAATACAAAGATAAAAAATATTTTTAAAACAATTGTTTGAAGTGATAATATTTCGATCTTATCGATATTGGGAAACTTTTGGTTTTATCGCCGAGGGCAACTTTTCTTAAGACCTATTGAATTGTTGTGGTTTCTATTGCTTTAAATGAGTATGTGATAATTATACTCTGAGCTAGCTCACTCTCCTAAATCTAAATAGTCATATTGAGCACTGCTTTCCTTAACTAAAAATTGATGCCAGTCATTAAATTGTTGAAATAAATATGTGCTTTATACTATTTGTTGTAGGACAAATGTGGATTAAAAGGTTTCTTTTTTACAGTACCTATTAACTTAATGCTTTAGACCTCAAAATTAATTTTTAAAATTGATTTTAAAAAATAGATATGATATATACTTTTATTTTATAAATATGACCTATAATTGTTATTAAGATTGTTTATTTAAATTATGGATCAATCGTAACAAAAGCATACAATTTAGAGTTAGCCAGTTAGATAGGGAATTACAACAAACTAAACAAAAGAAACTTAGAAGAGACCTTGAAGATTACAAAGAAAATAGAGCATATTCCTATAAAAAATCAAATAAAGATTCTATATTTCCCGCAAATAATTCAGATAATAAGAAAGCAAATAATGATTTTAGGAATAACGAATCAGGTAACAACTACAGACATGACAATCAAAGAAGAGACAAGCAAGGACAATATCTCAATAAGGATAATAGACCCTATCACTATCAGAATAATAATTCTGTTCATTATCAGAACAATCAATCACCAATGGTTCATCATAAACCAGGGGGTTATCAGAGAATGCCATACCATAATACAAGCACCCATGAAAACTATCGGATTACACACACTGACCATAATAGTCATGGAAAGACTCATTACAGTGATCATAGTGCACATGCAAATACAAACAATTATTCTACATACCCTGACCATACCAGTCATCATAGAAATCCAAATCAACATGTAGAATGGAGAAGGAGGAACAGTTATAGGGATAAGGAATTTACAAATCCCCATAATAATTATATTAGTACCAAAAATAGTTATGAACCACTGGCCTCACACAAAAATCAATATACTACACCCACTTGGGAAAATAAAGGCGCTAGGCCAAAAGAGATTTCAGAGAATAATTTTTTAGGGGTAGGGACAAACAGAAACCAAGAACCACCAGAATTTCAACAGGACAGGACAAAGCAAAGGAAAAGGTCCTTAGAAAGAGAACAAGAGGAAATAGAGCAGGAAAACAGTTACAGACAAACAGGAAGAATAAGGAAAGAGTAAATCAAACTAAAAAAGATATTTTTAATCTAGCTAATATTGAATTAGATCAAAATGACCTCAAACTTCTTCAGAAGGGTCTAAACTTTGCACCAAAATCCAAACCAAATAAATTTGAGATGTATGTGGATTTACATAAGTATGTCAGAAAGCTAACGCTCAAAAGATATTACCTTAAAAATCCCCTGAACAGAGACATACCTAATAATCGCCACATAGAATCAGGAGATCTAGGAACTTTAAATATTTTAAAAGACTTAGAAATTATGGGTAATCAAATTGTAACTGATCCTCCTTATACCCCTGCAAATTTAATAGATGCAAACATAGATGATCCTCTAGATGAATATATTGATGCACTAGATCTGTCCCAACATGAGACTGAACCTGAAATATATCACTCTAATTTTAAAGCCAAATCAACCTTTAATCCAGTAGGATCCCAAGGGGAACAATTATCTATGTTCACCAAGTTAGTTCAACAAGATATAGAGGAACAATTTACTAAAGAGACAACTTTTTTTAATAAATACAATGACAACTTGACAATACAAGAAAGAAAATCTTTAAAAAAATTAACTGATAATGATGAGATAATAATACGCCCCGCCGACAAGGGCGGGGGTATTGTTATTCAGAAAAGAGAAGCTTATATACAGGAAGCATATAACTTGTTAAATGATGTAGAAACATATAAGACTCTCCCCAGTGACCCTACAGAAATGTATAACAAAGAATTGAATAAAATGTTAAACAAAGCAAAATCAGATGGCATACTTAATAGTGAAGAATATAAATTCATATTTACCCCCCAACCAAATACATCCATCATATATCATTTACCCAAGGTCCATAAAAACCCCTTAAATCCACCAGGGAGGCCGATAGTATCCGGTATAGGATCTATCTGTGATAGTCTATCTAAATATGTAGACTTCTATTTGCAACCGATTGTTAAAAAAACAAAAGCTTATTTAAAAGACACAACTGAGGTAATCAAGAGGTTTGAGGGTATCCCATGGGAAGATAACATGATGTGGCTTACATGTGATATATCTGCTTTATACACGTGCATCCCACACAAACTTGGTGTCCTAAAAATCGAAGAAGAATTAACAAAATGGCCTATTCCACCCAATCATATCAAATTTCTTTTAGACAGTATAAATTTTATTCTACATCACAATTATTTTACGTTTCAAAACAAATTTTACCTCCAAACTAGGGGCACAGCGATGGGGACTACATTTGCCCCATCCTATGCTAATTTATATGTCAATGCATTTGAAAATCAATTCATCTGGGAAAATAACCCCTATATTAACAATATACTATGTTATGGTAGGTATATTGACGATATAATCATTCTTTGGAAAGGAGAGGCGGACCAAATAGAGAACTTCATGAATTATATCAATACAAATAATTTTAACTTAATATTCACTAAATCATATTCTAATATTCAAATAGAATTTTTAGATTTAATTTTATTCAAAGACAATACAGGTAAAGTTGCAGTAAAAAACTATCGGAAAACAACTGACCGTAATAGTTTTATACAAGCCAAAAGTGCACACAAGAAATGCTGGATTAATAATGTCCCATATAGTCAATTTTTACGCATTAGAAGGAATTGTACATATCTAGAAGACTTTGAATTAGAAGCAACCATTTTAGAAGGTACATTTATCGAGAAGGGCTATAAGTATGAGGACATACAGCAAGCAAAAGAAAAGGCATTAGGTAAAGATAGAATGTCCATTTTATCCAAAATTGGTAACAAGGGTGAAAATAATGAAAAATTGGGGACCACAATACACAATACACTAGTCAAATCAAAAACATGCATAACGAACCAGCCTAGATTCATTACCACATACAATGAGGGTACTAGGAAGATGGAGAACATCTTCATGAAACACTGGCCACTACTTAAGTCAGATCCCATTCTTGGGCCGCACCTTGAAAATAAACCTACTTTTACCTACAAAAAAGGGAAAAGCCTAAAGAATATTCTAGCCCCAAGTAAACTAAAACCCCTAAAAGGAAAAATTCCAACCAATGAAGTATCCAAATCAGTGGAAGGTAACTGGCTAAAAGAGTGGAAAGGGACTATGAAATGCAACAAAACAAGATGTAATATGTGTAAACACATAAATAAAGCACCTACATTTTCAAACAGTGAATTAACAGAAACTTATAACATAGCCTTTAGAAGTAATTGCGATTCTACATATGTGGTCTACTTGCTAGAATGTGGGTGCGGCCTATTATATGTAGGCCGCACGAAACGCAAAATAAGAAGAAGAACAAATGAACACATTTATAATATAAAAGAAAAATTACTTAAACATAGTGTACCCAGGCACTTTTCAGAGTGCCATGGGAGTAGTCCTAGTTCTTTAAGAATACAAGTTATAGATTGGGTACCCCCATCTAAACCCAATAGGCTACTTGAATTAAGGAAGCTTGAAACAAAATGGATATACAAATTAAAAACACTCCAACCATTAGGTATGAATATAGATATCGATGTAGCAGCCTTCATGTAAATAAATAGTATGTAGAAATTGTTTTGTTTATAAATTATTTATCTGAACTTCTTTCCATAATTTAAATAAACAATCTTAATAACAATTATAGGTCATATTTATAAAATAAAAGTATATATCATATCTATTTTTTAAAATCAATTTTAAAAATTAAGTTTGAGGTCTAAAGCATTAAGTTAATAGGTACTGTAAAAAAGAAACCTTTTAATCCACATTTGTCCTACAACAAATAGTATAAAGCACATATTTATTTCAACAATTTAATGACTGGCATCAATTTTTAGTTAAGGAAAGCAGTGCTCAATATGACTATTTAGATTTAGGAGAGTGAGCTAGCTCAGAGTATAATTATCACATACTCATTTAAAGCAATAGAAACCACAACAATTCAATAGGTCTTAAGAAAAGTTGCCCTCGGCGATAAAACCAAAAGTTTCCCAATATCGATAAGATCGAAATATTATCACTTCAAACAATTGTTTTAAAAATATTTTTTATCTTTGTATTTATATATGGTTATTTATATTGTAATTTTTATTGTCCTTTATCAATTGAAGTATGTTTTGTCGTTTTATATTATATATGCATCAGCGTCCATATGTTTGTAATGATATGAGAACTATGGAGCAATCCAATAGGAGCTCACACACACACCCTAGAGCTCCAATTGGTCTGCTTTTGTTTAAATAGAAAGAGCGCCTGTTACATTGTATCCGTTATAGATCCTCTTGAAGAAGCCCGGCCGCTGACCGGGGGAAACGCGTCAGGAAACACAGACTGACAACATAGTCGGATGCGTTAAGGGTACTGTTCCCTAACTCTCATACAAGCCACGGACTTTACTGACAAGGTATCCGGATTAACCTGTCAGTCACTTCTGGTATAGCGGTGTACGGCAATTACAACGAGCCGACAGTGAGAGGAGTATAAACGGAACTACCCACGCTCCTTCTATTTTGCAGCTTTTAAACTTGTATCTAGTAAGTGCATAAATTGTATGTGTGTCATATTTTGCTATTAAACGCCTTCACTTGAGTCTCGCCCCTCTGCGCCTTTTTCTTTTTATCTCTACATATTCACCCGCATCACAATCTACCTAATAAATGTATAATCCCCTAATAGTATCTAATTAAACTATTAACCACTAAACCACCATTCCCCCACAACAAAATAAAACTAATTACACTATTAACCCCTAAACCGCCAACCCCCCACATCACATTAAACCTAATTAACCTATACACTCCTAAACCGCCAGCCACCCACAACGCAAATAACTAGCGTCTAGATTACAAGTTTTGCGTTATGAGTGAAAAAGCTTCATAACGATGCTTTTTCACTACCGCTGGTATTACAAGTCTTTCAGGTATAGGTGTACCGCACACTTTTTTGTCCGTAACACAACGTAACTACTGCAGCTTTCAAAAATTCCTTTTTCAATGGAACTTCCATAGCGCCGGTATTACGAGTTTGCCTGTCTGGCCAAAAAGTGAGCGGTACAGCCCATAACTACAAGATCCATACCGTAAACTGAAAGTCAGTAGTTATGGGTTTTTTTGTTACAAAGCCGTAACATAAAACTCATAACTAAAGTGCTAAAAAGTACACTAACACCCATAAACTACCTATTAACCCCTAAACCGAGGCCCTTCCGTATCGCAAACACTAAAATTAAATTATTAACCCCTAATCTGCCGCTCCTGACATCGCCGCCACTAGTTAAATATTATTAACCCCTATTCTGCCACAACCTACATTACTGTTATTAACCCCTAATCTGCTGCCCCCAAAATCACTGCCACTATACTAAAGTTATTAACTCCTAAACCTAACCCTAAGTGTAACCCTAACACCCACTAACTTTAATATAATTAAAATAAATCTAAATAAAAATTACTATCATTAACTAAATAATTCCTATTAAAAAACGAAATACTTACCTATAAACCCTAAGCTAGATACAATATAACTAATATTTACATTGTAGCTATCTTAGGTTTTATTTTTATTTCACAGCTAAGTTTGCATTAATTTAACTAGGTAGATTAGTTAGTAAATAGTTATTAACTATTTACTAACTTCCTAGTTAAAATAAATACAAACTTACCTATAAAATAAAACCTAACCTGTCTTACACTAACACCTAACCTTATACTACAATTAAATAAATTACATTAATTAAATACAATTAACTATATTACAAAAAACCCCCACTAAATTACACAAATAAAAAAGAAATTAACAAATATTTAAACTAATTACACCTAATCTAGTAGCCCTATCAAAATATAAAAGCCCTCCAAAAATTAAAAAAAAAAACTAGCTTAAACTAAACTGCCAATGGCCTTTAAAAGGGCCTTTTGCGGGGCATTGCCCCAAAGAAATCAGCTCTTTTACCTGTAAAAAAAAAATACAAACAACCCCACAACAGTAAAACACACCACCCACACAACCGAACCACCCAAATATAATCCTATCTAAAAAACCTAAGATCCCTATTGCCCTGAAAAGGGCATTTAGCTATCTTAAAAACCTAAGCTCCCCATTGCCAATAGGATTGAGCTTGCATTCTATTGGCTGATTTGAACAGCCAATAGAATGCAAGCTCAATCCTATTGACTGATTGGATCAGCCAATAGGATTGAAGCTCAATCCTATTGGCTGATTGCATTAGCCAATAGGATTTTCTCAACTTTTATTCCGATTGACTGATAGCCAATCGGAATTCAAGGGACGCCAACTTGGATGACGTCCCTTAAAGGAACCTTCATTCTTCAGTAGCCGTCAAAAGAAGAGGATGCTCCTCGCTGGATGTCTTGAAGATGGAGCCGCTTCGTGTCGGAAGGATGAAGATAGAGGATGCTGTCTGGATGAAGAATTCTGCCCACCTGGAGGACCACTTCTTGTCGCTTGGATGAAGACTTCTCCCGGCTTCGTTGAGGACTTCTGCCCACTTG
This sequence comes from Bombina bombina, assembly GCF_027579735.1. Taxonomy (NCBI): domain Eukaryota; kingdom Metazoa; phylum Chordata; class Amphibia; order Anura; family Bombinatoridae; genus Bombina; species Bombina bombina. The sequence continues at coordinate 385,756,491 of NC_069505.1, forward strand.
GATGAAGACTTCTCCCGGCTTTGTTGAGGATGGATGTCCAGTCTTCAAAAACTGGATATTCGGGGGTTAGTGTTAGGTTTTTTAAGGGTTTATTGGGTGGGTTTTATTTCTAGCTTAGGGTTTGGGTTGAAAAAGAGCTAAATGCAATTTTAAGGGCAATGCCCATCCAAAATGACCTTTTCAGGCAATGGGGAGCTTAGTTGTTTTTAGATAGGATTTTATTTGGGGGTTTGGTTGTGTGGGTGGTGTGTTTTACTGTTGGGGGGTTGTTTGTATTTTGTTTTACAGGTAAAAGAGCTGATTTCTTTGGGGCAATGCCCCGCAAAAGGCCCTTTTAAGGCTAGGTTTTTTTTTATTTTGAGGGGGCTTTTTTATTTTGATAGGGCTATTAGATTAGGAGTAATTAGTTTAAATATTTGATAATTTCTTTTTTATTTTGTGTAATTTAGTGTTTATTTTTTTTTATTTAGTTAATTGTATTTGATTAATGTAATTATTTAATTTTAGTGTAATGTTAGGTTTTACTGTAAGACAGGTTAGATTTAATTTTACAGGTAAGTTTGTATTTATTTTAACTAGGTAGTTAGTAAATAGTTAATAACCTACCTAATCTACCTAGTTAAAATAAATACAAACCTGTGAAGTAAAAATAAAACCTAAGCTAGCTACAATATAACTATTAGTTATGTTGTAGCTAACATAGGTTTTATTTTACAGGTAAGTATGTATTTTTAAATAGGAATAATTTAGGTATTGTAATTTTTATGTGGAATTATTTTAATTATGTTAAAATTAGTGGGTGTTAGGGTTAGGGTTACAATATGGTTAGGGTTAGATTTAAGGTTAGGTTTAGGGGTTAATAACTTTAGTATAGTGGCGGTGACATTGGTGGCAGCAGATTAAGGGTTAATAACAGTAATGTAGGTTTCGGCGATGTTAGGGACAGTAGATTAGGGATTTAACTAGTGTTTGCGATGCGGGAGTGCTGCAGTTTAGGGGTTAAGCAGAAGTAGTGAAAAAGCTGCGTTATGAGGCTTTTTCACTCATAACGCAAAACTCATAATCTAGCCGTATGTTAACTGTTTTGCCAGATGTTCAAAGTTTTGTTCAAGCACTGGTGAGAATTTGTCTTGTTGTTAGACCAATTTCTCCTCCTTGGAACTTAAATTTAGTTCTCTCTGTTCTGCAAGGATCTGCTTTTGAACCTATGCTTATTTTAGACCTTAAATCGTCCTGGAAGTTTAATTTCTTCTAGCCATGTCTTCAGCTTGAAGAGTTTCTGTATTATCAGCTGTATCTTGTGATCCTCCATTATGACTTTTCACCAAAATAAGGCAGTCCTGTGTACCAATAGTGATGTCGCAAACCTAAAAATTTTGGTTCGGGAACGGCGGACTCGAACTTCCGCTATTGTTGGCGAACCACGCGAACCGCCATTGACTTCAATAGGCAGGAGAACTTTAAAACCCACAAGGACTCTTTCTGGCCACAATAGTGATGGAAAAGTTGTTTCAAGGGTACTAACACCTGGACTGTTGCATGCTGGAGGAGGATCCATGTCAAAACTCCCATGGAAAATTACATAGTTGATGCAGAGTCTGCTTTTAACCCATAAATGGCCTAAATCACCTAACATTAATAAATTGTTTGCAATAACGTGCTTTAAAACATCAGGTATGATGTCGTATCGATCAGGTAGTGTAAGGGTTACGCCCGCTTCACAGTGACAGACCAAACTCCAAGTGTAACGCACCGCAGATAGATTTGATAGATAGATATATAGATTACATAGCTCGATCGATGCAATATACATATGATCGATACAAATTACATAGATCAATAGATGCAATATACATTTGATAGATACGAATTACATAGATCAATAGATGCAATATCCATTTGATAGATACGAATGTTATCGATCCAAAGATGCAATATACATTTGATAGATACGAATTACATCAATCAAAAGATGCAATATACATTTTATAGATACAAATTACATTGATCAATAGATGCAATATACATTTGATAGATACGATTGATAGTTAGATAGATTTGATAGATAAATAGATAGATTTGAAAGATATATAATTTCCTTGACAGAGTATAACAATAAGACATGCGGTCTGGGACCCGTGGTGTGTTAAGTAGTACTATTCTTAGCAGTTTACTACTACCTGTTACTCCCCCTATCGGGGGAGGTCTATATGGCCTGCATTTTTGGAACAGGGAGATGGAAGAAGATGATTGGTCTGTCCTCTTACTTCAAATTTGTCAAAAACACAAGTGGCTGTCTCAAAACAGTCCTGACACAAGATAGATAGATTTGATAGATAGATATACATAGATTGATAGTTAGATAGAATTGATAGAAGATAAATAGATAGATTTGTTAGATATATAATTACCCTGACAAAGTATAATAATTAAACACGCGGTCTGGGACCCATGGTAACTAGGTTGTGTTAAGCAGTACTATTCTTAGCACTTTAATACCTGTTACTCCCCCTATCGGGGGAGGTCTATATGGCCTGCATGATTACCCTGACAAAGTATCACAACAAGACATGCGGTCTGGGACCCATGGTAACTAGGTTGTGTTAAGTAGTACTGTTCTTAGCAGTTTAATCCCTGTTACTCCCCCTATCGGGGGAGGTCTATATGGCCTGCATGATTTCCCTGACAAAATATAATAATAAAACATTTACCCTGGGACCCATGGTAAGGTTGTGTTAAGTAGTTCTGTTCTTTGCATTTTAATACCTGTTACTCACCCTATCGGGGGAGGTCTATATGGCCTGCATGATTACCCTTACAAAATATAATAATAAAACATGCGCTCTGAGACCCATGGTAAGGTTGTGTTAAGTAGTACTGTTCTTTGCATTTTAATACCTGTTACTCACCCTATCGGGGGAGGTCTATATGGCCTGCATGATTACCCTTACAAAATATAATAATAAAACATGCGCCCTGGGACCCATGGTAAGGTTGTGTTATGTAGTACTGTTCTTAGCATTTTAATACCTGTTACTCACCCTATCGGGGGAGGTCTATATGGCCTGCATGATTATCCTGACAAAATATAACAACAAGACATGCGGTCTGGGAACCAGTGTTAACTAGGTTGTGTTAAGTTGTACTATTCTTAGCACTTTAATCCCTGTTACTCCCCCTATCAAGGGAGGTATATATGGCCTGCATGATTACCCTGACAAAGTATAATAACAAAACATGCGGTCTGGGACCCATGGTAACTAGGTTGTGTTAAGTAGTACTGTTCTTATTAGTTTAATACCTGTTACAACCTCTAATGGTGGGAGGTCTATATGGCCTGCATGATTAGCCGCACCAAACAAAACAACAAGACATGCGGTCTTGGACTGGGACCCATGGCTAATTCGGTTGTGTAAAGTAGTACTATTCTTAGCACTTTCATCCCTGTTACTGCCACCTCTCGGGGGAGGTCTACATGGCCATCATGATTAGCCTAACAAAGTACAACAACAAAACATGCGGTCTGGGACCCACGGTAACTAGGTTGTGTTAAGTAGTACTGTTCTTATTAGTTCAATACCTGTTACAACCCCTAATGGTGGGAGGTCTATATGGCCTGCATGATTAGCCGCACCAAACAAAACAACAAGACATGCGGTCTTGGACTGGGACCAATGGCTAACTCGGTTGTGTAAATTAGTACTATTCTTAGCACTTTCATCCCTGTTACTTCCAGACCTCTCGGGGAAGGTCTACATGGCCATCATGATTAGCCTAACAAAGTATAACAATAAAAGCTGGGCTCTTGAAACCATGGTAAGTAGGTTTATTTTGGTATTACTGTTCTTATTAGTTTAATACCTGTTACAACCCCTAATGTTGGGAGGTCATGGCCTGCATGATTAGTTGCACCAAATAAAACAACAAGACATGCGTTCTTGGACTGGGACCCATGGCTAACTTGGTTGTGTAAAGTAGTACTATTCTTAGCACTTTCATCCCTGTTACTGCCACCTCTCGGGGGAGGTCTACATGGCCATCATGATTAGCCTAACAAAGTACAACAATAAAACCTGGGCTCTTGAAACCATGGTAAGTAGGTTTACTTCGGTAGTACTGTTCTTATTAGTTTAATACCTGTTACAACCCCTAATGGTGGGAGGTCTATATGGCCTGCATGATTAGCCGCACCAAACAAAACAACAAGACATGCGGTCTTGGACTAGGACCCATGGCTAACTCGGTTGTGTAAAGTAGTACTATTCTTAGCACTTTCATCCCTGTTACTTCCAGATCTCTCGGGGGAGGTCTACATGGCCATCATGATTAGCCTAACAAAGTACAACAATAAAATCTGGGCTCTTGAAACCATGGTAAGTAGGTTTATTTCGGTATTACTGTTCTTATTAGTTTAATACCTGTTACAACCCCTAATGGTGGGAGGTCTATATGGCCTGCATGATTAGTCGCACCAAATAAAACAACAAAACATGCGTTCTTGGACTGGGACCCATGGCTAACTTGGTTGTGTAAAGTAGTACTATTCTTAGCACTTTCATCCCTGTTACTGCCACCTCTCGGGGGAGGTCTACATGGCCATCATGATTAGCCTAACAAAGTACAACAATAAAACCTGGGCTCTTGAAACCATGGTAACTAGGTTTATTTCGGTAGTACTGTTCTTATTAGTTTAATACCTGTTACAACCCCTAATGGTGGGAGGTCTATATGGCCTGCATGATTAGCCGCACCAAACAAAGCAACAAGACATGCGGTCTTGGACTGGGACCCATGGCTAACTCAGTTGTGTAAAGTAGTACTATTCTTAGCACTTTCATCCCTGTTACTTCCAGACCTCTCGCGGGAGGTCTACATGGCCATCATGATTACCCTCACCAAAATATAACAACAAGACGTGCGGTCAGGGAACCATGGTAAGGATACTTCTTTTTGCACAATCAAGTATACCAGTTGCAGACAGAGGTTCTGACCCTGCATTATGGCTGCACCTCTCCCTAAAAGAGGCATCCGTTACAGAGTCTGTGGGCATGTATGCAAAGAGCTGGCCTGCCTAAAAGGAGCAGCAAGGCAGTACAGGTCTTTCTCCTTCAGCCATTTTATACGATGGCCCACGACCCTCAACAGCCACAACAGCATGAAACACCACATATGCCATCCTTTTGCACAATAGAGTACAGGTATGGCATTGATTTGCGGAACCCGGAGATAATTTAGAGGAACCGGGAATATTGAACAAAAAACATGCTTAGACACCCAGTACAGGTCGTTCTCCTTCCGCCTTTGTAGACGAGGGTCCAGGACCCTCCACAGACACAACAGCAGGAAACACCACCTATGCCATCCTTTTGAACAATAGAGTACAGGTATGGCATCGATTTTAGGAACACAGAGATAATTTTTAGGAACCGGGAAATTTAAAAAGAAACATGATTGGACACCCAGTACACTTCATTCTCCTTCAGCCTTTTTATACGAGGGTCCCGGACCCTCAACAGAAACAACAGCAGGAAAGAGCACATATGCCATCCTTTTGAACAATAGAGTACAGGTACGGCATTGATTTTAGAAACCCGGAGATAATTTTTAGGAACCGGGAAATTGAACAAAAAAAAGTATTGGACACCCAGTACACTTTGTTCTCCTTCAGCCTTTTTATAAGAGGGTCCAGGACCCTCAAAAGAAACAACAGCAGGAAAGAGCACATATGCCATCCTTTTGAACAATAGAGTACAGGTATGTCATTGATTTTAGAAACCCGGAGATAATTTTTAGGAACCGGGAAATTGAACAAAAAAAACTATTGGACACCCATTACACGTCGTTCTCCTTCAGCCTTTTTATAAGAGGGTCCAGGACCCTCAACAGAAACAACAGCAGGAAAGAGCACATATGCCATCCTTTTGAACAATAGAGTACAGGTATGGCATTGATTTTAGAAACCCGGAGATAATTTTTAGGAACTGGGAAATTGAACAAAAAAAATGATTGGACACCCATTACACGTCGTTCTCCTTCAGCCTTTTTAGACGAGGGTCCAGGACCCTCAACAGAAACAACAGCAGGAAAGAGGACATATGCCATCCTTTTGAACAATAGAGTACAGGTACGGCATTGATTTTAGAAACCCGGAGATAATTTTTAGGAACCGGGAAATTGAACAAAAAAAATGATTGGACACCCAGTACACGGCGTTCTCCTTCAGCCTTTTTATAAGAGGGTCCAGGACCCTCAACAGAAACAACAGCAGGAAACACCACATATTCCATCCTTTAGAACAATAGAGTACAGGTATGGCATTGATTTTAGAAACCCGGAGATAATTTTTAGGAACCGGGAAATTGAACAAAATAAATGATTGGACACCCAGTACAAGTCGTTCTCCTTCAGCCTTTTTATAAGAGGGTCCCGGACCCTCAACAGAAACAACAGCAGGAAAGAGGACATATGCCATCCTATTGAACAATAGAGTACAGGTACGGCATTGATTTTAGAAACCCGGAGATAATTTTTAGGAACTGGGAAATTGAACAAAAAAAATGAATGGACACCCAGTACACTTCGTTCTCCTTCAGCCTTTTTATAAGAGGGTCCAGGACCCTCAACAGAAACAACAGCAGGAAAGAGGACATATGCCATCCTTTAGAACAATAGAGTACAGGTATGGCATTGATTTTAGAAACCCAAAGATAATTTTTAGGAACCGGGAAATTGAACAAAAAAAATGATTGGACACCCAGTACAGGTCATTCTCCTTCAGCCTTTTTATAAGAGGGTCCAGGACCCTCAACAGAAACAACAGCAGGAAAGAGGACATATGCCATCCTATTGAACAATCTAGTACAGGTACGGCATTGATTTTAGAAACCCGGAGATAATTTTTAGGAACCGGGAAATTGAACAAAAAAAATGATTGGACACCCAGTACACTTCGTTCTCCTTCAGACTTTTTATAAGAGGCTCCAGGACCCTCAACAGAAACAACAGCAGGAAACACCACATATGCCATCCTTTAGAAAAATAGAGTACATGTATGGCATTGATTTTAGAAACCCAGAGATAATCTTTAGGAACCGGGAAATTGAACAAAAAAAATGATTGGACACCCAGTACACTTCGTTCTCCTTCAGCCTTTTTATAAGAGGCTCCAGGACCCTCAACAGAAACAACAGCAGGAAAGAGCACATATGCCATCCTTTAGAACAATAGAGTACAGGTATGGCATTGTTTTTAGAAACCCGGAGATAATTTTTAGGAACCAGGAAATTGAACAAAAAACCATGCTTGGACACCCAGTACAGTACAGGTCATTCTCCTTCAGCCTTTTTATAAGAGGGTCCCGGACCCTCAACAGAAACAACAGCAGGAAAGAGGACATATGCCATCCTATTGAACAATAGAGTACAGGCACGGCATTGATTTTAGAAACCCGGAGAAAATTTTTAGGAACTGGGAAATTGAACAAAAAAAATGATTCGACACCCAGTACACTTCGTTCTCCTTCAGCCTTTTTATAAGAGGGTCCAGGACCCTCAACAGAAACAACAGCAGGAAACACCACATATGCCATCCTTTAGAACAATAGAGTACAGGTATGGCATTGATTTTAGAAACCCAAAGATCATTTTTAGGAACTGGGAAATTGAACAAAAAAAATGATTGGACACCCAGTACAGGTCATTCTCCTTCAGCCTTTTTATAAGAGGGTCCAGGACCCTCAACAGAAACAACAGCAGGAAAGAGGACATATGCCATCCTATTGAACAATCTAGTACAGGTACGGCATTGATTTTAGAAACCCGGAGATAATTTTTAGGAACCGGGAAATTGAACAAAAAAAATGATTGGACACCCAGTACACTTCGTTCTCCTTCAGACATTTTATAAGAGGCTCCAGGACCCTCAACAGAAACAACAGCAGGAAACACCACATATGCCATCCTTTAGAAAAATAGAGTACATGTATGGCATTGATTTTAGAAACCCGGAGATAATCTTTAGGAACCGGGAAATTGAACAAAAAAAATGATTGGACACCCAGTACACTTCGTTCTCCTTCAGCCTTTTTATAAGAGGCTCCAGGACCCTCAACAGAAACAACAGCAGGAAAGAGCACATATGCCATCCTTTAGAACAATAGAGTACAGGTATGGCATTGTTTTTAGAAACCCAGAGATAATTTTTAGGAACCAGGAAATTGAACAAAAAACCATGCTTGGACACCCAGTACAGTACAGGTTGTTCTCCTTCAGCCTTTTTATAAGAGGGTCCCGGACCCTCAACAGAAACAACAGCAGGAAAGAGGACATATGCCATCCTATTGAACAATAGAGTACAGGCACGGCATTGATTTTAGAAACCCGGAGATAATCTTTAGGAACCGGGAAATTGAACAAAAAAAATGATTGGACACCCAGTACACTTCGTTCTCCTTCAGCCTTTTTATAAGAGGCTCCAGGACCCTCAACAGAAACAACAGCAGGAAAGAGCACATATGCCATCCTTTAGAACAATAGAGTACAGGTATGGCATTGTTTTTAGAAACCCAGAGATAATTTTTAGGAACCAGGAAATTGAACAAAAAACCATGCTTGGACACCCAGTACAGTACAGGTTGTTCTCCTTCAGCCTTTTTATAAGAGGGTCCCGGACCCTCAACAGAAACAACAGCAGGAAAGAGGACATATGCCATCCTATTGAACAATCTAGTACAGGTACAGCATTGATTTTAGAAACCCGGAGATAATTTTTAGGAACCAGGAAATTGAACAAAAAACCATGCTTGGACACCCAGTACAGTACAGGTCGTTCTCCTTCAGCCTTTTTAAACGCGGGTCCAGGACCCTCAACTGAAACAACAGCAGGAAACACCACATATGCCATCCTTTTGCACAATAGAGTACAGGTATGGCATCCATTTTAGAAACCCAGAGATAATTTTTAGGATCCGGGAGATGGAAAAAGATGCTTGGACAACCAGTACACTTTGTTCTCCTTCAGCCTTTTTAGACGAGGGTCCCGGACCCTCAACAGAAACAACAGCAGGAAACACCACATATGCCATCCTTTTGCACAATAGATTACAGATATGGCATTGATTTGAGGAACCCGGAGATCATTTAGAGGAACCTGGAATATTGATCAAAAAACGTGCTTGGACACCCAGTACTGGTCGTTCTCCTTCAGCCTTTTTATACGATGGGCCACAACCCTCAACAGGCACAACAGCATGAAACACCACATATGCCACCCTTTTGCACAATCGAGTACAGGTATGGCATTGATTTGAGGAACCCGGAGATAATTTAGAGGAACCGGGAATATTGAACAAAAAATGTGCTTGGACACCCAGTACAGGTCGTTCTCCTTCAGCCTTTTTATACGATGGGCCACAACCCTCAACAGGCACAACAGCATGAAACACCACATATGCCACCCTTTTGCACAATCGAGTACAGGTATGGCATTGATTTGAGGAACCCGGAGATAATTTAGAGGAACCGGGAATATTGAACAAAAAACATGCTTGGACACCCAGTACAGGTCGTTCTCCTTCAGCCTTTTTATATGATGGCCCAAGACCCTCAACAGACACAACAGCATGAAACACCACATATGCCATCCTTTTTGCACAATCGAGTACAGGTATGACATTGATTTGAGGAACCCGGAGATAATTTAGAGGAACCGGAAATGTTGAACAAAAAATGTGCTTGGACACCCAGTACAGGTCATTCTCCTTCAGCCTTTTTATACGATGGGTCACGACCCTCAACAGGCACAACAGCATGAAACACCACATATGGCATCCTTTTGCACAATCGAGTACAGGTATGGCATTGATTTGAGGAACCCGGAGATAATTTAGAGGAACCGGGAATATTGAACAAAAAACGTGCTTGGACACCCAGTACAGGTCGTTCTCCTTCAGCCTTTTTATAAGATGGCCCAAGACCCTCAACAGGCACAACAGCATGAAACACCACATATACCATCCTTTTGCACAATAGATTACAGATATGGCATTGATTTGAGGAACCCGGAGATAATTTAGAGGAACCTGGAATATTGATCAAAAAACGTGCTTGGTCACCCAGTACTGGTCGTTCTCCTTCAGCCTTTTTATACGATGGGCCACAACCCTCAACAGGCACAACAGCATGAAAAACCACATATGCCACCCTTTTGCACAATCGAGTACAGGTATGGCATTGATTTGAGGAACCCGGAGATAATTTAGAGGAACCGGGAATATTGAACAAAAAATGTGCTTGGACACCCAGTACAGGTCGTTCTCCTTCAGCCTTTTTATACGATGGGCCACAACCCTCGACAGGCACAACAGCATGAAACACCACATATGCCACCCTTTTGCACAATCGAGTACAGGTATGGCATTTATTTGAGGAACCCGGAGATAATTTAGAGGAACCGGGAATATTGAACAAAAAACGTGCTTGGACACCCAGTACAGGTCGTTCTCCTTCAGCCTTTTTATAAGATGGCCCAAGACCTTCAACAGGCACAACAGCATGAAACACCACATATGCCATCCTTTTGCACAATCGAGTACAGGTATGGCATTGATTTGAGGAACCCGGAGATAATTTAGAGGAACTGGGAATATTGAACAAAAAATGTGCTTGGACACCCAGTACAGGTCGTTCTCCTTCCGCCTTTGTAGACGAGGGTCCAGGACCCTCCACAGACACAACAGCAGGAAACACCACCTATGCCATCCTTTTGAACAATAGAGTACAGGTATGGCATCGATTTTAGGAACACAGAGATAATTTTTAGGAACCGGGAAATTTAAAAAGAAACATGATTGGACACCCAGTACACTTCATTCTCCTTCAGCCTTTTTATACGAGGGTCCCGGACCCTCAACAGAAACAACAGCAGGAAAGAGCACATATGCCATCCTTTTGAACAGTAGAGTACAGGTACGGCATTGATTTTAGAAACCCAGAGATAATTTTTAGGAACCGGGAAATTGAACAAAAAAAAGTATTGGACACCCAGTACACTTTGTTCTCCTTCAGCCTTTTTATAAGAGGGTCCAGGACCCTCAAAAGAAACAACAGCAGGAAAGAGCACATATGCCATCCTTTTGAACAATAGAGTACAGGTATGTCATTGATTTTAGAAACCCGGAGATAATTTTTAGGAACCGGGAAATTGAACAAAAAAAACTATTGGACACCCATTACACGTCGTTCTCCTTCAGCCTTTTTATAAGAGGGTCCAGGACCCTCAACAGAAACAACAGCAGGAAAGAGCACATATGCCATCCTTTTGAACAATAGAGTACAGGTATGGGCATTGATTTTAGAAACCCGGGAGATAATTTTTAGGAACTGGGAAATTGAAACAAAAAAAATGATAGACAACACCATAACACGTCTTCTCCCTTCAGCCTTTTGTAGACAGGTCCAGACCCTCAACCGAAACAACAGCAGGAAAGAGTCACATATGCATCCTTTGAACAATAGAGTACAGGTACAGCATTGATTTTTAGAAACCCGAGATAAATTTTTAGGAACTGGTAAATTGAACAAAAAAAAAAATGAGTGGACACCCATACACTTTGTTCTCCTTCAGCTTTTTATAAGAGGGTCCAGGACCCTCAACAAAACAACAGCAGGAGAAGAGCATATGCTATCCTATTAACAATAAGGTACAGGTACGGCATTGAATTTCAGAAACCCGGAGAATAATTTTTAGGAGACCGGAAAGGAACAAAAAATATATAGGACACCCATAGCAACTACTGCTTTCTCCTTCACCTTTTTAAAAGAGGGTCCAGGGACCCTCAACAAAACAACACAGGAAACACCACATATGCCATTCCTTTTTTGCACAATAGATACAGTATGGCATCCATTTTAGAAACCCAGAGATAAATTTTTTAGGTTCCCTGAGATGCAAAAAGATGCTGGACAACCATACACGTTGGTTTCTCCTTCACCTTTTTAGACCGAAGGGTCCCGACCTCAACAGAAACAACAGCAGGAAACACCACATATGCCATCCTTTAGCACAGATAGATTTACAGATATGCATTGGATTTGAGGACCCGTAGATAATTTAGAGGAACCTGGAATATTGATCAAAAAAACGTGCTGACAAACCCATACGGTCGTTCTCCTTCAGCCTTATTACGTGGTCAACACCCTCAACAGCACAACAGCATGAACACCACATATGCCACGCCATATTGCACAATCGAGTACAGTGATGCATCTTGATTTGAGAACCCGAGAAAATTTAGAGGAACCAGTAATATTGAACAAAAAATGTGCTTGACACCCAGTACAGGTCATTCTCCTTCAGCCTTTTTATTACGAAGGGTCACGACCCTCAAACAGCCACAAACATGAAAAAACACCACATATGCATCCTTTTTTAGGCCCAATCGAGTACAGTATGGCATTGATTTGAGGAACCCGGAGATAATTTAGAGGAACCGGAATATGAACAAAAAACTGCTAGGACACCCATTACAAGGTCGTTCTCCTTCAGCTTTTTTATAAGAATGGCCAAGACCCTCAACAGGCACAACAGCACGAAACACCACATATGCCATCCTTTTGCACAATAGATAACATATGGCATGATTGAGGAACCCGGAGAGAATTTAGAAGGAACCTGAATATTGATAAAAAAACTGCTTGGTTCACCCAGTACAAGGGTCCGTCTCCTTCAGCCTTTTTATACGATGGGCCACAACCCTCAACAGCACAAACACATGAAACACCACATATCCACCCATTTGCACATCGATACAGATGGGCATTGATTTGAGGAACCCGGAGATAATTTAGAGGAACCGGGAATATTGAACATAAAACGTGCTTGGACACCCAGTACAGGTCATTCTCCTTCAGCCTTTTTATAAGATGGCCCACGACCCTCAACAGGCACAACAGCATGAAACACCACATATGCCACCCTTTTCCACAATTGAGTACAGGTATGGCATTGATTTGAGGAACCTGGAGATAATTTAGAGGAACCGGGAATATTGAACAAAAAACGTGCTTGGACACCCAGTACAGGTCGTTCTCCTTCAGCCTTTTTATAAGATGGCCCACGACCCTCAACAGGCACAACAGCATGAAACACCACATATGCCATCCTTTTGCACAATCGAGTACAGGTATGGCATTGATTTGAGGAACCCGGAGATAATTTAGAGGAACCGGGAATATTGAACAAAAAATGTGCTTGGACACCCAGTACAGGTCGTTCTCCTTCAGCCTTTTTTTTTTTTTTAAATCATTTATTTATATGTCCAACAAAGAATACAATCACATAAATTTTCACCTTATATACCACGCAGGGTCAGGTGTAAGGAAAACAATAAATACAAAAGAACCGAAAGATCTCTTATCCATACGCCATCTATTAGAAAACAAAGATACTCTTGTAAATCTTATCTGTATACAGTGTTGGAATTTTATCAACCTAAATAAAATACCATTCAACCTCTCCAAATTCTTACTTAATCTATAAGAGTACAATCAAGTAAATTTTCACCTATATGTACCACGCAGGGTCAGGTGTAAGAAAAAAAAACAAAACATAAAATGCAAAATAAACAAAGGATCCCTTTTTCCATTCAGGATATATCCATAGAAAAAGATACTCTCCTATACTCTATTTGTGTAGGATATTGAGTTTCTACCAAACTAAATAAAATTCCATTCAACCAAAGAGAAAAAAAAAAAAAAAAAAAAAAAAACCCTGTCTCAAACAAGATATAGGGCATCACCTATTCTCTCCATAACTCTTTCCTCTCTGTCTTTGTCTCCCCATACTTCCCTGTTCTGTTATCCTGCCTTCTTTTTTTTTTCTTTTCTCTCTTCTCTCTCTTTCTGTCCTTCTGACTTCCCCTTCCTACTCTCCTTTTGTAAGCTGCGGTTTTACCCAGACCCTTAATTTACCTTATCCTTCTCTATAATTAGTTATCCACGAATGTGGAAAGATATCTAGAGCTACTAAATCCATAAAAGAGTTTGAGGACAAAAATGGGCTAATGATAGCTTTTTGTATAGCTAGAGGGTAGGATTTAATAATTGGTAGCCATCCGGCTAAAAAGGATTTTATTCCTTATTCTGTGGTGGCTTTTAAATGAAATGATTCATATATAATTTGAATTTGAATCTCCCGCAAAATTAGGGGTAATCCAGGGGCTGTAGTAGATTTCCACTGTTTAACGATTTGATGTATAACAGCTAAAATAATAGTATTTAAAATGTTTGTTTGAAAGCCCCTGTCACTGACAGGATCTAACCAAATTATATCATTAGATGATAATGTTATAGTTGTCTTGTAATGTAGATTAAACCAATATTCAATTTTACGCCACAGTTGTATGATTTTTGGACAATACCAGAAGATATGTAAAGTGTCAGCTTTGAATTTCTTGTAGCGGGGACAAGCCCCGTTGCTGGTCGGATATATTTTAGCTAATCTTATAGGGGATAGGTAATAATTATTAATGAGTTTTAAATGTGATTCTCTCCAGCTCCTATCTCAATTTATGCTTTCAGAAATTTGCGACAGGCGATTCATCTACAGTATTTCCCTCATGTACGATATTATGCTCTCCAAACAAACATTAATTTTTATAGATAAGTTTGTTTTATCTTGGACCCCTTTCTTCCCTTCAATAGACCTAGGAAAAATTAAACGTAGCATGGAAACCTTCAGCCTTTTTATACGATGGGCCACTACCCTCAACAGGCACAACAGCATGAAACACCACATATGGCATCCTTTTGCACAATAGAGTATAGGTATGGCATAGATGGAACCCGGAGATAATTTAGAGGAACCAAGAGATGGAAAAAGATGCTTGGTCGGTCCTCCTACTTCAAATTTGGGGCACTGTGCGTGCAATCTACTGTGCCACCAGATATGAGAGGTGTGTTAAGTAGTACTATTCTTAACAGTTTAATCACTGTTATGTGTGTTTTTTTTTGCTTTGAGTTTTTTAACCACAGTGCAGCAGCAGAGTCCAGAAAAATTTGGCATGTACAAATGCCTGAAAAATTTGCTATTGTTGCAGCCGCTGCTGTAGCAGCGGCCAGAAAAATTGATGTTTGTAAAACAGTTAGAAAGTGCCCTAAAACCTTGCGGCTTGAACACTAGTTGTTGGCGGATAAGTCACGCAAGTCATCCTGCATTATAAGAAAAAAAAAGCCAGCATGTGTACCATTTGTAGCCCAAGGCAGCTCATCTCATCATCAGGCCTTTTTAACTCAAATGTATCGCCCAATGTCAGTCCCTTCGGGATCCATCCCTCATTCATTTTAATAAAGGTGAGATAGTCAAGACTTTTTTTACCTAGGCGACTTCTCTTCTCAGTGACAAAACCTCCTGCTGCACTGAAGGTCCTTTCAGACAGGACACTTGAAGCGGGGCAGGCCAGAAGTTCAATTGCAAATTGGGATAGCTCAGGCCACAAGTCAAGCCTGCACACCCAGTAGTCAAGGGGTCCATCGCTCCTCAGAGTGTCGAGATCCGCAGTTAATGCTAGGTAGTCTGCTACCTGTCGGTTGAGTCTTTCTCTGAGGCTGGATCCCGAATGGCTCTGGTGATGCATAGGAGTTAAAAAGGTCCGCATGTCCTCCATCAACAAAACGTCAGGAAAGCGTCCTGTCCTTGCCGCCATGGTCGTGGGAGGAGGAGGAGGATTACTTTCATCTCTTCCCCTGTTAGATTCCCGTTGTGCTGTGA
This sequence comes from Bombina bombina, assembly GCF_027579735.1. Taxonomy (NCBI): domain Eukaryota; kingdom Metazoa; phylum Chordata; class Amphibia; order Anura; family Bombinatoridae; genus Bombina; species Bombina bombina. The sequence continues at coordinate 385,772,256 of NC_069505.1, forward strand.
CATCTCCCTTATACGCTGTGTAAAGCATAGTTTTTAATTTATTTTTAAAATGCTCCATCCTTTCCGACTTGCAGGAATTTGGTAACATTTCAGGCACTTTATGCTTATACCGGGGGTCTAGTAGCGTGGACACCCAGTACAGGTCGTTCTCCTTCAGCTTTTTTATACGAGGGTCCTTCAACAGGCACGACAGCATGAAAGACCCCATTTGCACAAGGTTGGATGCCGAGCTAATCATGTCCCGTTCCTCGTCCTCACTGATGTCACTGAGGGTATCTTCTTCCCCCCAGCCACGTACAACACCACGGGTACCAGAGAGGTGACAACAATGAGCACCCTGGGATGCCTGTTGTGCTTGGTCTTCCTCCTCCTCCTCCTCAAAGCCACATTCCTCCTCTGACTCCTCTTCCTCACAATCCTCTTCCTGCGTTGCCGAAGGTCCAGCAAGCGATGCTGATAAGGCTGTTTCTGGTGGTGATGGACACCACAACTCTTCCTCTTCCTCTTCACGCTCATCTATGGCCTGATCCAGCACTCTTCGCAGGGCATGCTCCAGGAAGAAAACAAATGGTATGATGTCGCTGATGGTGCCTTCGGTGCTACTGACGAGGTTTGTCACCTCCTCAAAAGGACGCATAGTACCTGGGGAGCTGGGGGGGTGCCGTTGATGTGGAGCAAGATGCAGAAGCAGAAGAGGACTCAGCCGAGGAAGAGGTTATGGAAGAGGATGGAGTAGGAGGAGTAGAGGAGGTAGCAGCAGGCCTGCCTGCAAGTCATGGCGGTGTCACCAACTCTTCTGCAGAGCCACGCATTCCATGCTTGTCAGACGTCATCAGGTTTACCCAATGCGCAGTGTAGGTGATATACCTGCCCTGACCATGCTTTTCAGACCAGCTATCCGTGGTCATATGGACCCTTGCCCCAACCCTGTGTGCCAGACATGTCATTACTTCCTTTCGCACAATAGAGTACAGGTTTGGGATTGCCTTTTGTGAAAAGAAATTTCCGCCAGGTACCTTCCACTGCGGTGTCCCAATAGATACAAATTTTTTTAAAACATCAGACTCCACCAGCTTGTATGGTGAAAGCTGGCGGGCTAAGAGTTCAGACAAGCCAGCTGTCAGACGCCGGGCAAGGGGGTGACTTTGAGAAATTGGCTTCTTACGCACAAACATGTCCTTGACAGACACCTGACTGTGGGCAGATGACCAGGAACTGCTACGTAAGAGAGACTCAGTGGAGGATGGTTGAGAGGGGGCAAGGAGGACAGCAGTGATTGACGTGGCTGAAGATGCTGGAGCAGGAGGAGGAGGGCGGCTTTGAGTTTGTGTGCTGCTTCTACTCATGTGTTCTTCCCATCGGCGTTTGTGATGTGAGACCATGTGCCTTCGCAAAGCAGTTGTACCTAGTTGGGTATTGGACTTCCCACGACTCAGTTTCTTTTGGCACAGGTTGCAAATGGCATCACTGTTGTCAGAGGCAGATACACAAAAAAAATGCCACACTGCTGAGCTCTGCGATGACGGCATTCTGGTGGTGGCAACAGCATGCGTTGATGGTCGTCGGCATGCTGTCTGGCTGACCCCGGGTGCCGATGCATGCTGTCTGACTGTGCCACTAGCTCCTTGAGACGACCTCCCCCTGCTTCCAACTCGTCTCCTCCTCCTCTCTGTCTCCCCATCTGAACTTTCCCCCTCTTCTTCTTCTGTTCTAGCAGGCACCCACGTGACATCCACCGACACATCATCATCAACCGCTTCACTTGTATCTGACACATCAAGAAAGGAAGCAGCAGCGGGTACAACATCATCATCATCATCACACCGTACCTCCATGTCTGTAATGCTGCCTGACTGAGACATATCACTGTTATCTACATCCTCTGTCAATGATGGTTGCGCATCACTCATTTCTTCCAACTGATGTGTCAATAACTCCTGTGACAGATCAAGTGAAGCGGCTGTGGTGCTAGTGTTGGTGGTGGCGACAGGCGGGCGAGTGGCACTGGTCACTTGAGAGGTGCCCAAAGCACAGCTGGACGTAGATGGTGCGTCAAGGTTAGGAGGACTAGGAGCGGAAGCTGTAGAAGATTGGGTGTCCTGTGTTAGCCATTCAACTAGGTCCTCCTCAGAACTTTTCGCGTCCCCCCTGGCACCTGGCGTCTGAACAATGTGCATATTTGTAGGGTCCAAAGGAATCACAGCACCACGACCACGACGGCACCTGCGGGGTGGCCTGCCTCTGCCTGTAATTTTTTTTAAAATGTACACTTACAATACTATTAAACAAATTATGAGTGGTGGCACTGGGCAAGTGGGCACAGTATACGCTGTTAGCAGGAAACAAAAAAGCAGACTGATGTTTCACAATCCAAAAAGTTTTTTTTTTTAAATGTACAATTACACTACTATTAAACAAGAAGATATGAGTGGTGGCACAGAGGAATTAATCACAGTATATGCTTGCTGTGGGCCTGGCACACAGGCCTGATGGAAAATGAAATTAGATTAAACTTGCAATTAGCAAACTAATGTCAATTTTTTTTTAATTTTTTTTAAATAATGTTAAACCAACAGGTATGAGTGGTTGCACAGAGCAATTAACACAGTATATGCTTGCGGTGGGCCTGGCACACAGGCCTGATGGAAAATGAAATTAGATTAAACTTGCAATTAGCAAACTAATGTAAAAGTTTTTTTTAGTTTTTTTAAATAATGTTAAACCTACAGGTATGAGTGGTTGCACAGAGCAATTAATCACAGTATATGCTTGAGGTGGGCCTGGCACACAGGCCTGATGGAAAATGAAATTAGATTAAACTTGCAATTAGCAAACTAATGTAAAAGTTTTTTTTATTTTTTTAAAAATAATGTTAAACCAACAGGTATGAGTGGTTGCACAGAGCAATTAATCACAGTATATGCTTGCGGTGGGCCTGGCACACAGGCCTGATGGTAAATGAAATTAGATTAAATTTGCAATTAGCAAACTAATGTAAAAGTTTTTTTTATTTTTTTAAAATAATGTTAAACCAACAGGTATGAGTGGTTGCACAGAACAATTAATCACAGTATATGCTTGCGGTGGGCCTGGCACACAGGCCTGATGGAAAATGAAATTAGATTAAACTTGCAATTAGCAAACTAATGTAAAAGTTTTTTTTTTTTTAAATAATGTTAAACCAACAGGTATGAGTGGTTGCACAGAGCAATTAATCACAGTATATGCTTGCTGTTGGCCTGGCACACAGGCCTGATGGTAAATGAAATTAGATTAAACTTGCAATTAGCAAACTAATGTAAAAGTTTTTTTTATTTTAATTTAAAATAATGTTAAACCACCAGATATGAGTGGTTGCACAGAGCAATTAATAACAGTATATGCTTGCTGTAGGCCAGGCACACAGGCCTGATGGAAAATAAAATTAGAATAAACTTGCAATTAGCAACTAATGTAAAAGTTTTTTTGATTTTTTCTAAATAATGTTAAACCAACAGGTATGAGTGATTGCACAGAGCAATTAATCACAGTATATGCTTGCTGTTGGTTGCAAGCCTCAACATAGATAGGAGGTCGTGAGAGTCTGTGGTGCTTTCTACTTAGTTTATTCTTCAATCAAAAGTTTGTTATTTTTAAATGGCACCGGAGTGTGCTGTTTATCTCAGGCAGTATTTGGAAGAAGAATCTGCCTGCGTTTTTCTATGATCTTAGCAGACGTAACTAAGATCCATTTGCTGTTCTCACACATTCTGAGGAGTGAGGTACTTCAGAGGGGGAATGGCGTGCAGGTTTTCCTGCAGATAAGGTATGTGCAGTAAAATATTTTTCTAGGAATGGAATTGACTAAGAAAATACTGCTGATACCGAAGTAATGTAAGTAAAGCCTTAAATGCAGCGATAGCGACTGGTATCAGGCTTATTAATAGAGATACATACTCTTGTAAAAATGTGTTTTAAAACGTTTGCTGGCATGTTTAATAGTTTTTTAACATATGTTTGGTGATAAAACTTATTGGGGCCTAAGTTTTTTCCACATGGCTGGCTTAAATTTTGCATAGAAACAGTTAACTGAAGCTTCCCACTGTTGGCTGTGGCAGTTTGTTGTGTCTGTTTTTTAAAAACGTCTATGTCATTTTTTTGATCTGTTTTTTGCATTAAGGGGTTAATCATCCATTTGCAAGTGGGTGCAATGCTCTGTTACCTTATTACATGTACTGTAAAAATTTCGTTTGTTTTACTGCCTTTTTTTCACTGTTTTTCAAATTTTGACAAAATTTGTTTCTCTTAAAGGCACAGTAACGTTTTATATATTTGCTTGTTAACTTGATTTAAAGTGTTTTCCAAGCTTACTAGTCTCATTATTAGTCTGTTCTAACATGTCTGACATAGAGGAAGCTCTGTGTTCATTATGTTTTAAAGCCATGGTGGAACCCCATCTTAGAATGTGTACCAGATGTACTGATTTCATGTTAAACAATAAAGATCATTTTTTGTTTTTAAAAACATTATCACCAGAGGATTCTGTCGTGGGGGTAGTTATGCCGACTAACTCTCCCCACGTGTCAGACCTTTTGACTCCCGCTTTAGGGACTCACGCTCAAATGGCGCCAAGTACATCAAGGGCACCCATAGCGTTTCTTTTACCAGGGGATTCTGTCGAGGGGAAAGTTATGCCGACTAACTCTCCCCACGTGTCAGACCCTTCGACTCCCGCTTCAGGGACTCACGCTCAAATGGCGCCAAGTACATCAAGGGCGCCCATAGCGTTTATTTTACAAGACATGGCAAAGGTGGTGAATAATATTCTGGCAGCAGTATTAGTCAGACTACCTGAAATTAAAGGAAAGCAGTTAGCTCTGGGGGTAGATACAGAGCATACAGACGCTTTTAGAACCATGTATGATACTACCTCACAATATGCTTAGTCTGTGGGTGATTTTTTTTTTTTTTTTTGACTCAGGGAAGATGATTTAACCTGATTCTGATATTTCTACATTTAAAATTTATGCTTGAGAACCTCCACTTGTTGCTCAGGGAGGCTTTGGCTGCTCTGAATGAATGTGTACAATCGCAGGGCCAGAGAAATTGTGTAGACTGGATAAATAATATGCAGTGCCGGTGTGTACTGATGTTTTTCCAATACCTAAAGAGGTTTACTAAAAATTTTTTAATAAGGAATGGGATAGACCAGGTGTGCCGTTCTCTTCCCCTCCTATTTTTTAGAAGAATGTTTTCTAATAGTTACCACCACACGGGACTTCTGGCAGACAGTTCCTAAGGTGGAGAGAAGAGTTTCTACTCTAGCTAAGCGTACCACTACCTCTGACGAGGACAGTTGTGCTTTTTAGATTCAATGGATAAAAAATGTTTATTCAACAGGGTTTTATCCTGCAGCCCCTTGCATACATTGCTTCTGTCACTGCTGCTGCGGCGTTCTGGGTTGAGTCTCTTGATGAGGCTTTACAGTTAAGCGACTCCATTGGATGAATATATTTGACAAGCTTATGCTAGCCAATTCCTTTGTTTTCTGATGCCTTGTTCATTTGACTAGACTAACGGGTAAGAATTCTGTTTTTTACTATACTGGCGCGCAGAGCGCTATGGCTTATATCATGGTCAGCTGTCGTGACTTTAATAAATAAGCTACTTAACTTCCCTTCAAGGGGCAGACCCTATTCGGGCCTGGTTTGAAGGAGATTATTGCTTATATCACTGGAGGAAAAGGTCATGCCCTTCCTCAGGATAGGTCCAAATCAAGGGCCAAAAAAAAAAAAAAAAGGGACCAACGAGAAAGGAGAAGCCAAAGGGTGTAGTGGTGACTGGAGTATAATTTAAAAAATATTTACCTGCCGTAAAAAAAAGGGCGGGCCGTGGACTGATCACACTACAGGAGAAAGGAATTTATCAGGTAAGCATAAATTATGTTTTCTCCTGTTAAGTGTGATCAGTCCACGGGTCATCATTACTTCTGGGATACCAATACCAAAGCAAAAGTACACGGATGACGGGAGGGACAGGCAGGCTCTTTATACAGAAGGAACCACTGCCTGAAGAACCTTTCTCCCAAAAATAGCCTCCGAAGAAGCAAAAGTGTCAAATTTGTAAAATTTGGAAAAAGTATGAAGCGAAGACCAAGTTGCAGCCTTGCAAATCTGTTCAACAGAGGCCTCATTCTTAAAGGCCCAAGTGGAAGCCACAGCTCTAGTGGAATGAGCTGTAATTCTTTCAGGAGGCTGCTGTCCAGCAGTCTCATAAGCTAAACGTATTATGCTACGAAGCCAAAAAGAGAGAGAGGTAGCAGAAGCTTTTTGACCTCTCCTCTGACCAGAGTAAATGACAAACAGGGAAGACGTTTGTCGAAAATCTTTAGTTGCCTGTAAATAAAATTTTAGGGCACGAACTACATCCAGATTGTGCAGAAGTCGTTCCTTCCTTGAAGAAGGATTTGGACACAAGGATGGAACAACAATCTCTTGATTGATATTCCTGTTAGTGACTACCTTAGGTAAGAACCCAGGTTTAGTACGCAGAACTACCTTATCCGAGTGAAAAATCAAATAAGGAGAATCACAATGTAAGGCTGATAACTCAGAGACTCTTCGAGCCAAGGAAATAGCCATTAAAAATAGAACTTTCCAAGATAACAACTTTATATCAATGGAATGAAGGGGTTCAAACGGAACGCCCTGTAAAACGTTAAGAACAAGGTTTAAACTCCATGGTGGAGCAACAGTTTTAAACACAGGCTTAATCCTGGCCAAAGCCTGACAAAAAGCCTGAACGTCTGGAACTTCTGACAGACGTTTGTGCAACAGAATGGACAGAGCTGAGATCTGTCCCTTTAAGGAACTAGCGGATAAACCCTTTTCTAAACCTTCTTGTAGAAAAGACAATATCCTAGGAATCCTAACCTTACTCCAAGAGTAACCTTTGGATTAGCACCAATATAGGTATTTACGCCATTTTTTATGGTAAATCTTTCTGGTAACAGGCTTCCTGGCCTGTATTAAGGTATCAATAACTGACTCAGAAAAACCACGTTTTGATAAAATCAAGCATTCAATTTCCAAGCAGTCAGCTTCAGAGAAGTTAGATTTTGATGTTTGAAAGGACCCTGTATCAGAAGGTCCTGTTTCAGAGGTAGAGACCAAGGTGGACAGGATGACATGTCCACCAGATCTGCATACCAAGTCCTGCGTGGCCATGCAGGCGCTATTAGAATCACTGATGCTCTCTCCTGTTTGATTCTGGCAATCAATCGAGGAAGCATCGGGAAGGGTGGAAACACATAAGCCATCCTGAAGGTCCAAGGTGCTGTCAAGGCATCTATCAGGACCGCTCCCAGATCCCTGGATCTGGACCCGTAACGAGGAAGCTTGGCGTTCTGTCGAGACGCCATGAGATCTATCTCTGGTTTGCCCCAATGACGAAGTATTTGGGCAAAGACCTCCGGATGAAGTTCCCACTCCCCCGGATGAAAAGTCTGACGACTTAAAATATCCGCCTCCCAGTTCTCCACTCCCGGGATGTGGATTGCTGACAGGTGGCAAGAGTGAGACTCTGCCCAGGGAATTATCTTTGATACTTCCATCATTGCTAGGGAGCTTCTTGTCCCTCCCTGATGGTTGATGTAGGCTACAGTCGTGATGTTGTCCGACTGAAACCTGATGAACCCCCGAGTTGTCAACTGGGGCCAAGCCAGAAGGGCATTGAGAACTGCTCTCAATTCCAGAATGTTTATTGGTAGGAGACTCTCCTCCTGATTCCATTGTCCCTGAGCCTTCAGAGAATTCCAGACGGCGCCCCAACCTAGTAGGCTGGCGTCTGTTGTTACAATTGTCCAGTCTGGCCTGCTGAATGGCATCCCCCTGGACAGATGTGGCCGAGAAAGCCACCATAGAAGAGAATTTCTGGTCTCTTGATGCAGATTCAGAGAAGGGGACAAGTCTGAGTAATCCCCATTCCACTGACTTAGCATGCACAATTGCAGCGGTCTGAGGTGTAGGCGTGCAAAGGGTACTATGTCCATTGCCGCTACCATTAAGCCGATTACCTCCATGCATTGAGCCACTGACGGGTGTTGAATGGAATGAAGGACACGGCATGCACTTTGAAGTTTTGTTAACCTGTCTTCTGTCAGGTAAATTTTCATTTCTACAGAATCTATAAGAGTCCCCAGGAAGGGAACTCTTGTGAGTGGAAAGAGAGAACTCTTCTTTTCGTTCACCTTCCATCCATGCGACCTTAGAAATGCCAGTACTAACTCTGTATGAGACTTGGCAGTTTGAAAGCTTGAAGCTTGTATCAGAATCTCGTCTAGGTACGGAGCTACCGAAATTCCTTGCAGTCTTAGTACCGCCAGAAGAGCACCCAGAACCTTTGTGAAGATTCTTGGAGCCATAGCCAATCCGAATGGAAGGGCTACAAACTGGTAATGCCTGTCTAGAAAGGCAAACCTTAGATACCGGTAATGATCTTTGTGGATCGGTATGTGAAGGTAAGCATCTTTTAAATCCACTGTGGTCATGTACTGACCCTTTTGGATCATGGGTAAAATTGTCCGAATAGTCTCCATTTTGAACGATGGAACTCTTAGGAATTTGTTTAGGATCTTTAAATCCAGGATTGGCCTGAAAGTTCCCTCTTTTTTGGGAACCACAAACAGATTTGAGTAAAACCCTTGTCCCTGTTCCGACCGTGGAACTGGATGGATTACTCCCATTAATAAAAGCTCTTGTACGCAGCGTAGAAACGCCTCTTTCTTTATTTGGTTTGTTGACAACCTTGACAGATGAAATCTCTCTCTTGGGGGAGAGTATTTGAAGTCCAGAAGGTATCCCTGAGATATTATCTCTAGCGCCCAGGGATCCTGGACATCTCTTGCCCAAGCCTGGGCGAAGAGAGAAAGTCTGCCCCCCACTAGATCCGTTCCCGGATCGGGGGCCCTCAATTCATGCTGTTTTAGGGGCAGCAGCAGGTTTCCTGGCCTGCTTGCCCTTGTTCCAGGACTGGTTAGGTCTCCAGCCTTGTCTGTAGCGAGCAACAGATCCTTCTTGTTTTGGAGCAGAGGAAGTTGATGCTGCTCCTGCTTTGAAATTCCGAAAGGAACGAAAATTAGATTGTCTAGCCTTAGGTTTGGCTCTGTCTTGAGGCAGGGCATGGCCTTTACCTCCTGTAATGTCAGCGATAATTTCTTTCAATCCGGGCCCGAATAAGGTCTGCCCTTTGAAAGGTATTAAGTAATTTAGACTTAGAAGTAACGTCAGCTGACCAGGATTTTAGCCACAGAGCTCTGCGCGCCTGAATGGCGAATCCGGAATTCTTAGCCGTAAGCTTAGTTAAATGTACTACGGCATCTGAAATAAATGAGTTAGCTAACTTAAGAGCTTTAAGCTTGTGTGTAATCTCATCTAATGGAGCTGATTCAAGTGTCTCTTCCAGAGACTCAAACCAAAATGCTGCTGCAGCCGTGACAGGCGCAATGCATGCAAGGGGTTGCAATATAAAACAACTGGACGAGGCGCCCCCCCCCCGCCTCCCCCGTCTCCCTCCCCGCCGACCCGCGTCCCCGCCGCGCTCTCTCCCTTCTCCCCCTCCCCGGGGGGGAGGGGCGGGGGTTCGGCGGCGCGGGTAGTTGCCTGTAGATAAAATTTCAGGGCACGGACTACATCTAGATTGTGTAGCAGACGTTCCTTCTTCGAAGAAGGATTAGGACACAAAGATGGAACAACAATCTCTTGATTGATATTCCTGTTAGTGACCACCTTAGGTAGGAACCCAGGTTTAGTACGCAGAACTACCTTGTCTGAATGAAAAATCAGACAAGGAGAATCACAATGTAAAGCAGATAACTCAGAGACTCTTCGAGCCGAGGAAATCGCCATTAAAAACAGAACTTTCCAAGATAACAGCTTGATATCAATGGAATGAAGGGGTTCAAACGGAACACCCTGTAAAACATTAAGAACTAAGTTCAAACTCCATGGTGGAGCAACAGTTTTAAACACAGGCTTGATCCTAGCTAAAGCCTGACAAAAAGCTTGAACGTCCGGAACTTCTGACAGACGTTTGTGTAAAAGAATGGACAGAGCTGAAATCTGTCCCTTTAAGGAACTAGCGGATAAACCCTTTTCTAAACCTTCTTGTAGAAAAGACAATATCCTCGGAATCCTAACCTTACTCCATGAGTAACTCTTGGATTCGCACCAATATAAGTATTTGCGCCATATCTTATGATAAATCTTTCTGGTAACAGGCTTCCTAGCCTGTATTAAGGTATCAATAACTGACTCAGAAAAACCACGTTTTGATAAAATCAAGCGTTCAATTTCCAAGCAGTCAGCTTCAGAGAAATTAGATTTTGATGTTTGAAGGGACCCTGGATCAGAAGGTCCTGTTTCAGAGGTAGAGACCAAGGTGGACAGGATGACATGTCCACTAGATCTGCATACCAAGTCCTGCGTGGCCATGCAGGCGCTATTAGAATCACTGATGCTCTCTCCTGTTTGATTCTGGCAATCAATCGAGGAAGCATCGGGAAGGGTGGAAACACATAAGCCATCCCGAAGGTCCAAGGTGCTGTCAAAGCATCTATCAGAACCGCTCCCGGATCCCTGGATCTGGACCCGTAACGAGGAAGCTTGGCATTCTGTCGAGACGCCATGAGATCTATCTCTGGTTTGCCCCAACGTCGAAGTATTTGGGCAAAGACCTCCGGATGAAGTTCCCACTCCCCCGGATGAAAAGTCTGACGACTTAAGAAATCCGCCTCCCAGTTCTCCACTCCCGGGATGTGGATTGCTGACAGGTGGCAAGAGTGAGACTCTGCCCAGCGAATTATCTTTGATACTTCCATCATTGCTAGGGAGCTTCTTGTCCCTCCCTGATGGTTGATGTAAGCTACAGTCGTGATGTTGTCCGACTGAAACCTTATGAACCCCCGAGTTGTTAACTGGGGCCAAGCCAGAAGGGCATTGAGAACTGCTCTCAATTCCAGAATGTTTATTGGTAGGAGACTCTCCTCCTGATTCCATAGTCCCTGAGCCTTCAGAGAATTCCAGACAGCGCCCCAACCTAGTAGGCTGGCGTCTGTTGTTACAATTGTCCAGTCCGGCCTGCTGAATGGCATCCCCCTGGACAGATGTGGCCGAGAAAGCCACCATAGAAGAGAATTTCTGGTCTCTTGATCCAGATTCAGAGTAGGGGACAAGTCTGAGTAATCCCCATTCCACTGACTTAGCATGCACAATTGCAGCGGTCTGAGATGTAGGCGTGCAAAGGGTACTATGTCCATTGCCGCTACCATTAAGCCGATCACCTCCATGCATTGAGCTACTGACGGGTGTTGAATGGAATGAAGGACACGGCATGCATTTTGAAGCTTTGTTAACCTGTCTTCTGTCAGGTAAATCTTCATTTCTACAGAATCTATCAGAGTCCCCAAGAAGGGAACTCTTGTGAGTGGAAAGAGAGAACTCTTCTTTTCGTTCGTCATTCTCTTGCAAGCCTCAACATAGATAGGAGGTCGTGAGAGTCTGTGGTGCTTTCTACTTAGTTTATTCTTCAATCAAAAGTTTGTTATTTTTAAATGGCACCGGAGTGTGCTGTTTATCTCAGGCAGTATTTGGAAGAAGAATCTGCCTGCGTTTTTCTATGATCTTAGCAGACGTAACTAAGATCCATTTGCTTTTCTCACACATTCTGAGGAGTGAGGTACTTCAGAGGGGGAATGGCGTGCAGGTTTTCCTGCAGATAAGGTATGTGCAGTAAACTATTTTTCTAGGAATGGAATTGACTAAGAAAATACTGCTGATACCGAAGTAATGTAAGTAAAGCCTTAAATGCAGCGATAGCGACTGGTATCAGGCTTATTAATAGAGATACATACTCTTGTAAAAATGTGTTTTAAAACGTTTGCTGGCATGTTTAATCGTTTTTTAACATATGTTTGGTGATAAAACTTATTGGGGCCTAAGTTTTTTCCACATGGCTGGCTTAAATTTTGCATAGAAACAGTTAACTGAAGCTTCCCACTGTTGGCTGTGGCAGTTTGTTGTGTCTGTTTTTAAAAACGTCTATGTCATTTTTTTTTTTTCATTTTTTTTTATCTGTTTTTTGCATTAAGGGGTTAATCATCCATTTGCAAGTGGGTGCAATGCTCTGTTACCTTATTATATGTACTGTAAAAATTTTGTTTGTTTTACTGCCTTTTTTTCACTGTTTTTCAAATTTTGACAAAATTTGTTTCTCTTAAAGGCACAGTAACGTTTTATATATTTGCTTGTTAACTTGATTTAAAGTGTTTTCCAAGCTTACTAGTCTCATTATTAGTCTGTTCTAACATGTCTGACATAGAGGAAGCTCTGTGTTCATTATGTTTTAAAGCCATGGTGGAACCCCATCTTAGAATGTGTACCAGATGTACTGATTTCATGTTAAACAATAAAGATAATTTTTTGTCTTTAAAAACATTATCACCAGAGGATTCTGTCGTGGGGGTAGTTATGCCGACTAACTCTCCCCACGTGTCAGACCTTTTGACTCCCGCTTTAGGGACTCACGCTCAAATGGCGCCAAGTACATCAAGGGCACCCATAGCGTTTCTTTTACCAGGGGATTCTGTCGAGGGGAAAGTTATGCCGACTAACTCTCCCCACGTGTCAGACCCTTCGACTCCCGCTTCAGGGACTCACACTCAAATGGCGCCAAGTACATCAAGGGCGCCCATAGCGTTTATTTTACAAGACATGGCAAAGGTGGTGAATAATATTCTGGCAGCAGTATTAGTCAGACTACCTGAAATTAAAGGAAAGCAGTTAGCTCTGGGGGTAGATACAGAGCATACAGACGCTTTAAGAACCATGTATGATACTACCTCACAATATGCTTAGTCTGTGGGTGATTTTTTTTTTTTGACTCAGGGAAGATGATTTAACCTGATTCTGATATTTCTACATTTAAAATTTATGCTTGAGAACCTCCACTTGTTGCTCAGGGAGGCTTTGGCTGCTCTGAATGAATGTGTACAATCGCAGGGCCAGAGAAATTGTGTAGACTGGATAAATAATATGCAGTGCCGGTGTGTACTGATGTTTTTCCAATACCTAAAGAGGTTTACTAAAAATTTTTTAATAAGGAATGGGATAGACCAGGTGTGCCGTTCTCTTCCCCTCCTATTTTTTAGAAGAATGTTTTCTAATAGTTACCACCACACGGGACTTCTGGCAGACAGTTCCTAAGGTGGAGAGAAGAGTTTCTACTCTAGCTAAGCGTACCACTACCTCTGACGAGGACAGTTGTGCTTTTTAGATCCAATGCATAAAAAATGTTTATTCAACAGGGTTTTATCCTGCAGCCCCTTGCATACATTGCTTCTGTCACTGCTGCTGCGGCGTTCTGGGTTGAGTCTCTTGATGAGGCTTTACAGTTAAGCGACTCCATTGGATGAATATATTTGACAAGCTTATGCTAGCCAATTCCTTTGTTTTCTGATGCCTTGTTCATTTGACTAGACTAACGGCTAAGAATTCTGTTTTTTACTATACTGGCGCGCAGAGCGCTATGGCTTATATCATGGTCAGCTGTTGTGACTTTAATAAATAAGCTACTTAACTTCCCTTCAAGGGGCAGACCCTATTCGGGCCTGGTTTGAAGGAGATTATTGCTTATATCACTGGAGGAAAAGGTCATGCCCTTCCTCAGGATAGGTCTAAATCAAGGGCAAAAAAAAAAAAAAAAAAGTCTAATTTTCGTACCTTTTAAAAACTTCAGGGCAGGTGTGGCATCCTCTTCCTCTAAGGCAAAACAAGAGGGAATTTTTGCTCAGTCCAAGGCGGTCTGGAGACAATCGGACCTGGAACAAAGATAAGCAGGCCAAGGAGCCTGCTGCTGCCTCTAAGGCAGCATGAAGGAACGGACCCCTATCCGGTAACGGATCCTATAGGGGGCAGACTTTCATTCTTTGCCCAGGCGTGGGCAAGAGATGCCCAGGATCCCTAGGCATTGGAATTTATATCCCAGAGATATCTTCTGGATTTCAAAGATTCCCCCCCAAAAAAAGGGGAGATTTCGCCTTTCACAATTATCTGCAAACCAGATAAAGAAGGAGGCATTCTTACATTGTGTACGAGATCCATCCAGTTCCAAGAGAGGAACAGGGACAGAGTTTTTACTCAAATCTGTTTGTGGTTCCCAAGGAGAGGGAACCTTCAGACCTATTTTGGATCTAAAGATCTTAAACAAATTCCTCAGAATTCCGTCATTTAAGATGGAAACTATTCGTACCATCTTAACTATGATCCAGGAGAGTCAATAGAGGACTACAATGGATTTGAAGGATGCTTATCCTCACATTGTGATGCATAAAGATCACCATCGTTTTTCAGGTTTGCCTTTCTAGACAGGCATTACCAGTTTGTAGCTCTTTCCTTTGGGATATCTACAGCCCCAAGAATCTTTATGGAGGTTCTGGGGTCGCTTTGGCGGTCCTTAGACCGTGGGGCATAGAAGTGGCCCCTTATTTAGACGACATCCTGATACAGGCGTCAAACATCCAAATTGCCCAGTCTCATACGGACGTAGTACTGGCATTTCTGAGATCACATGGGTGGAAAGTGAACAAGGAAAGAGTTCTCTATCCCCAATCTCAAGGGTTTCCCTCCTAGGGACTCTGATAGATTCTGTAGAAATGAAAATTTACCTGATGGAGTCCAGGTTGTCAAAGTTTCTAAATTTCTGCCGTGTTTTTTTCATCCCATCCGCGCCCTTCGGTGGCTCAGTACATGAATGAAATCGGCTTAATGGTAGCGGCAAGGGACATAGTACCGTTTGCACGTCTACATTTCAGACCGCTGCAACTATGCATGCTCAGTCAGAGGAACGGGGATTACACAGATTTGTCCCCCTGTTAAACCTGGACCAAGAGACCAGAGATTCTCTTCTCTGGTGACTATGTCGGGTCCATCTGTCCAAGGGTATGACCTTCCGCAGGTCAGATGGGACAATTGTTACAATAGATGCCAGCCTTTTAGGTTGGGATGCAGTCTGGAACTCCCTGAAGGCTCAGGGATAGTGGACTTAGGAGGAGACCCTCCTTCTAATAAATATTCTGGAACTGGGAGTGATATTCCATGCTCTTCAGACTTGGCCTCAGTTAGCAACTCTGAGGTACATCATACTCAGTCGGACAATATACACGACTGTGGCTTACATCAGCCATCAAGGGGGAACAGAAGTTCCCTAGCGATGTTGGCCTGGCTGGCACACAGGCCTGATGGTAAATTAAATTAGATTAAACTTGCAATTAGCAAACTAATGTAAAAGTTTTTTTTATTTTTTCTAAATAATGTTAAACCTACAGGTATGAGTGGTTGCACAGAGCAATTAATCACAGTATATGTTGCGGTGGGCCTGGCACACAGGCCTGATGGAAAATGAAATTAGATTAAACTTGCAATTAGCAAACTAATGTAAAAGTTTTTTTTATTTTTTTAAAATAATGTTAAACCAACAGGTATGAGTGGTTGCACAGAACAATTAATCCCAGTATATGCTTGCGGTGGGCCTGGCACACAGGCCTGATGGAAAATTAAATTAGATTAAACTTGCAATTAGCAAACTAATGTAAAAGTTTTTTTTATTTTTTTTAAATAATGTTAAACCAACAGGTATGAGTGGTTACACAGAGCAATTAATCACAGTATATGCTTGCTGTTGGCCTGGCACACAGGCCTGATGGTAAATGAAATTAGATTAAACTTGCAATTAGCAAACTAATGTAAAAGGTTTTTTTATTTTAATTTAAAATAATGTTAAACCACCAGATATGAGTGGTTGCACAGAGCAATTAATAACAGTATATGCTTGCTGTAGGTCAGGCACACAGGCCTGATGGAAAATAAAATTAGATTAAACTTGCAATTAGCAACTAATGTAAAAGTTTTTTTGATTTTTTCTAAATAATGTTAAACCAACAGGTATGAGTGATTGCACAGAGCAATTAATCACAGTATATGCTTGCTGTTGGCCTGGCTGGCACACAGGCCTGATGGTAAATTAAATTAGATTAAACTTGCAATTAGCAAACTAATGTAAAAGTTTTTTTTATTTTAATTTAAAATAATGTTAAACTAACCACCAGATATGAGTGGTTGCACAGAGCAATTAATAACAGTATATGCTGCCTTGCTGTAGGCCTGGCACACAGGCCTGATGGAAAATAAAATTAGATTAAACTTGCAATTAGCAAACTAATGTAAAAGTTTTTTTTATTTTTTTTAAATAATGTTAAACCTACAGGTATGAGTGGTTGCACAGAGCAATTAATCACAGTATATGTTGCGGTGGGCCTGGCACACAGGCCTGATGGAAAATGAAATTAGATTAAACTTGCAATTAGCAAACTAATGTAAAAGTTTTTTTTATTTTTTTAAAATAATGTTAAACCAACAGGTATGAGTGGTTGCACAGAACAATTAATCACAGTATATGCTTGCGGTGGGCCTGGCACACAGGCCTGATGGAAAATGAAATTAGATTAAACTTGCAATTAGCAAACTAATGTAAAAGTTTTTTTTATTTTTTTTAAATAATGTTAAACCAACAGGTATGAGTGGTTACACAGAGCAATTAATCACAGTATATGCTTGCGGTGGGCCTGACACACAGGCCTGATGGAAAATGAAATTAGATTAAACTTGCAATTAGCAAACTAATGTAAAAGTTTTTTTTATTTTAATTTAAAATAATGTTAAACCACCAGATATGAGTGGTTGCACAGAGCAATTAATAACAGTATATGCTTGCTGTAGGCCAGGCACACAGGCCTAATGGAAAATAAAATTAGATTAAACTTGCAATTAGCAACTAATGTAAAAGTTTTTTTTTTTTTCTAAATAATGTTAAACCAACAGGTATGAGTGATTGCACAGAGCAATTAATCACAGTATATGCTTGCTGTTGGCCTGGCTGGCACACAGGCCTGATGGTAAATTAAATTAGATTAAACTTGCAATTAGCAAACTAATGTAAAAGTTTTTTTTATTTTAATTTAAAATAATGTTAAACTAACCACCAGATATGAGTGGTTGCACAGAGCAATTAATAACAGTATATGTTGCCTTGCTGTAGGCCTGGCACACAGGCCTGATGGAAAATAAAATTAGATTAAACTTGCAATTAGCAAACTAATGTAAAAGTTTTTTTTATTTTTTTAAATAATGTTAAACCAACAGGTATGAGTTGTTGCACAGAGCAATTAATCACAGTATATGCTTGCGGTGGGCCTGGCACACAGGCCTGATGGAAAATGAAATTAGATTAAACTTGCAATTAGCAAACTAATGTAAACATTTTTTTATTTTTTTAAAATAATGTTAAACCAACAGGTATGAGTGGTTGCACAGAGCAATTAATCACAGTATATGCTTGCGGTGGGCCTGGCACACAGGCCTGATGGAAAATGAAATTAGATTAAACTTGCAATTAGCAACTAATGTAAAAGTTTTTTTGATTTTTTCTAAATAATGTTAAACCAACAGGTATGAGTGATTGCACAGAGCAATTAATCACAGTATATGCTTGCTGTTGGCCTGGCTGGCACACAGGCCTGATGGTAAATTAAATTAGATTAAACTTGCAATTAGCAAACTAATGTAAAAGTTTTTTTTATTTTAATTTAAAATAATGTTAAACTAACCACCAGATATGAGTGGTTGCACAGAGCAATTAATAACAGTATATGCTGCCTTGCTGTAGGCCTGGCACACAGGCCTGATGGAAAATAAAATTAGATTAAACTTGCAATTAGCAAACTAATGTAAAAGTTTTTTTAATTTTTTTTAAATAATGTTAAACCTACAGGTATGAGTGGTTGCACAGAGCAATTAATCACAGTATATGTTGCGGTGGGCCTGGCACACAGGCCTGATGGAAAATGAAATTAGATTAAACTTGCAATTAGCAAACTAATGTAAAAGTTTTTTTTATTTTTTTAAAATAATGTTAAACCAACAGGTATGAGTGGTTGCACAGAACAATTAATCACAGTATATGCTTGCGGTGGGCCTGGCACACAGGCCTGATGGAAAATGAAATTAGATTAAACTTGCAATTAGCAAACTAATGTAAAAGTTTTTTTTATTTTTTTTAAATAATGTTAAACCAACAGGTATGAGTGGTTACACAGAGCAATTAATCACAGTATATGCTTGCGGTGGGCCTGACACACAGGCCTGATGGAAAATGAAATTAGATTAAACTTGCAATTAGCAAACTAATGTAAAAGTTTTTTTTATTTTAATTTAAAATAATGTTAAACCACCAGATATGAGTGGTTGCACAGAGCAATTAATAACAGTATATGCTTGCTGTAGGCCAGGCACACAGGCCTAATGGAAAATAAAATTAGATTAAACTTGCAATTAGCAACTAATGTAAAAGTTTTTTTTTTTTTCTAAATAATGTTAAACCAACAGGTATGAGTGATTGCACAGAGCAATTAATCACAGTATATGCTTGCTGTTGGCCTGGCTGGCACACAGGCCTGATGGTAAATTAAATTAGATTAAACTTGCAATTAGCAAACTAATGTAAAAGTTTTTTTTATTTTAATTTAAAATAATGTTAAACTAACCACCAGATATGAGTGGTTGCACAGAGCAATTAATAACAGTATATGCTGCCTTGCTGTAGGCCTGGCACACAGGCCTGATGGAAAATAAAATTAGATTAAACTTGCAATTAGCAAACTAATGTAAAAGTTTTTTTTATTTTTTTAAATAATGTTAAACCAACAGGTATGAGTTGTTGCACAGAGCAATTAATCACAGTATATGCTTGCGGTGGGCCTGGCACACAGGCCTGATGGAAAATGAAATTAGATTAAACTTGCAATTAGCAAACTAATGTAAACATTTTTTTATTTTTTTAAAATAATGTTAAACCAACAGGTATGAGTGGTTGCACAGAGCAATTAATCACAGTATATGCTTGCGGTGGGCCTGGCACACAGGCCTGATGGAAAATGAAATTAAATTAAACTTGCAATTAGCAAGCTAATGTAAAAGTTTTTTTTATTTTTTTGAAATAATGTTAAACCTACAGGTATGAGTGGTTGCACAGAGCAATTAATCACAGTATATGCTTGCGGTGGGCCTGGCACACAGGCCTGATGGAAAATGAAATTAGATTAAACTTGCAATTAGCAAGCTAATGTAAAAGTTTTTTTTATTTTTTTGAAATAATGTTAAACCTACAGGTATGAGTGGTTGCACAGAGCAATTAATCACAGTATATGCTTGCGGTGGGCCTGGCACACAGGCCTGATGGAAAATGAAATTAAATTAAACTTGCAATTAGCAAGCTAATGTAAAAGTTTTTTTTATTTTTTTGAAATAATGTTAAACCTACAGGTATGAGTGGTTGCACAGAGCAATTAATCACAGTATATGCTTGCGGTGGGCCTGGCACACAGGCCTGATGGAAAATGAAATTAGATTAAACTTGCAATTAGCAAACTAATGTAAACATTTTTTTTATTTTTTTAAAATAATGTTAAACCAACAGGTATGAGTGGTTGCACAGAGCAATTAATCACAGTATATGCTTGCGGTGGGCCTGGCACACAGGCCTGATGGAAAATGAAATTAAATTAAACTTGCAATTAGCAAACTAATGTAAAAGTTTTTTTTATTTTTTTGAAATAATGTTAAACCTACAGGTATGAGTGGTTGCACAGAGCAATTAATCACAGTATATGCTTGAGGTGGGCCTGGCACACAGGCCTGATGGAAAATGAAATTAGATTAAACTTGCAATTAGCAAACTAATGTAAAAGTTTTTTTTTTTTTTTAAATAATGTTAAACCAACAGGTATGAGTGGTTGCACAGAGCAATTAATCACAGTATATGCTTGCGGTGGGCCTGGCACACAGGCCTGATGGAAAATGAAATTAGATTAAACTTGCAATTAGCAAACTAATGTAAACATTTTTTTTATTTTTTTAAAATAATGTTAAACCAACAGGTATGAGTGGTTGCACAGAGCAATTAATCACAGTATATGCTTGCGGTGGGCCTGGCACACAGGCCTGATGGAAAATGAAATTAAATTAAACTTACAATTAGCAAGCTAATGTAAAAGTTTTTTTTATTATTTTGAAATAATGTTAAACCTACAGGTATGAGTGGTTGCACAGAGCAATTAATCACAGTATATGCTTGCGGTGGGCCTGACACACAGGCCTGATGGAAAATGAAATTAGATTAAACTTGCAATTAGCAAACTAATGTAAAAGTTTTTTTTATTTTAATTTAAAATAATGTTAAACCACCAGATATGAGTGGTTGCACAGAGCAATTAATAACAGTATATGCTTGCTGTAGGCCAGGCACACAGGCCTGATGGAAAATAAAATTAGATTAAACTTGCAATTAGCAACTAATGTAAAAGTTTTTTTGATTTTTTCTAAATAATGTTAAACCAACAGGTATGAGTGATTGCACAGAGCAATTAATCACAGTATATGCTTGCTGTTGGCCTGGCTGGCACACAGGCCTGATGGTAAATTAAATTAGATTAAACTTGCAATTAGCAAACTAATGTAAAAGTTTTTTTATTTTAATTTAAAATAATGTTAAACTAACCACCAGATATGAGTGGTTGCACAGAGCAATTAATAACAGTATATGCTGCCTTGCTGTAGGCCTGGCACACAGGCCTGATGGAAAATAAAATTAGATTAAACTTGCAATTAGCAAACTAATGTAAAAGTTTTTTTTATTTTTTTAAATAATGTTAAACCAACAGGTATGAGTGGTTGCACAGAGCAATTAATCACAGTATATGCTTGCGGTGGGCCTGGCACACAGGCCTGATGGAAAATGAAATTAGATTAAACTTGCAATTAGCAAACTAATGTAAACATTTTTTTTATTTTTTTAAAATAATGTTAAACCAACAGGTATGAGTGGTTGCACAGAGCAATTAATCACAGTGGCCTAGATTTGGAGTTCGGCGGTAGCCGTCAAAACCAGCGTTAGAGGCTCCTAACGCTGGTTTTGGCCGCCCGCTGGTATTTGGAGTCAGTCAGGAAAGGGTCTAACGCTCACTTTTCAGCCGCGACTTTTCCATACCGCAGATCCCCCTACACCATTTGCGTATCCTATCTTTTCAATGGGATCTTCCTAACGCCGGTATTTAGAGTCGTTTCTGAAGTGAGCGTTAGAGCTCTAACGACAAAACTCCAGCCGCCTGAAAATAGCAGGAGTTAAGAGCTTTCTGGCTAACGCCGGTTCATAAAGCTCTTAACTACTGTACCCTAAAGTACACTAACACCCATCAACTACCTATGTACCCCTAAACCGAGCTCCCCCCACATCGCCGCCACTCGATTAAAATTTTTAACCCCTAATCTGCCGACCGCCACCTACGTTATACTTATGTACCCCTAATCTGCTGCCCCTAACCCCGCCGACCCCTGTATTACATTTATTAACCCCTAACCTGCCCCCCACAACGTCGCCGCCAGCTACTTAAAATAATTAACCCCTAATCTTCCGACCGCAAAGCGCCGCCACCTACGTTATCCCTATGTACCCCTAATCTGCTGCCCCTAACACCGCCGACCCCTATATTATATTTATTAACCCCTAATCTGCCCCCCTCAACGTCGCCGACACCTGCCTACACTTATTAACCCCTAATCTGCCGAGCGGACCTGAGCGCTACTATAATAAAGTTATTAACCCCTAATCCGCCTCACTAACCCTATAATAAATAGTATTAACCCCCTAATCTGCCCTCCCTAACATCGC
Organism: Bombina bombina; assembly: GCF_027579735.1. Lineage (NCBI taxonomy): Eukaryota > Metazoa > Chordata > Amphibia > Anura > Bombinatoridae > Bombina > Bombina bombina. The sequence goes on from NC_069505.1 coordinate 385,794,069, forward strand.
CGACACCTAACTTCAATTATTAACCCCTAATCTGACGACCGGAGCTCACCGCTATTCTAATAAATGTATTAACCCCTAAAGCTAAGTCTAACCCTAACACTAACACCCCCCTAACTTAAATATAATTTACATCTAACGAAATAAATTAACTCTTATTAAATTAATTATTCCTATTTAAAGCTAAATACTTACCTGTAAAATACATCCTAATATAGCTACAATATAAATTATAATTATATTATAGCTATTTTAGGATTAATATTTATTTTACAGGCAACTTTGTAATTATTTTAACCAGGTACAATAGCTATTAAATAGTTAAGAACTATTTAATAGTTACCTAGTTAAAATAATAACTAATTTACCTGTAAAATAAATCCTAACCTAAGATATAATTAAACCTAACACTAGACTATCAATAAAATAATTAAATAAACTACCTACAATTACCTACAATTAACCTAACACTACACTATCAATAAATTAATTAAACACAATTCCTACAAATAAATACAATTAAATAAACTAGCTAAAGTACAAAAAATAAAAAAGAACTAAGTTACAAAAAATAAAAAAATATTTACAAACATTAGAAAAATATTACAACAATTTTAAACTAATTACACCTACTCTAAGCCCCCTAATAAAATAACAAAGGCCCCCAAAATAAAAAATTCCCTACCCTATTCTAAATTAAAAAAGTTACAAGCTCTTTTACCTTACCAGCCCTGAACAGGGCCCTTTGCGGGGCATGCCCCAAGAATTTCAGCTCTTTTGCCTGTAAAAGAATAAATACAATACCCCCCCCCAACATTACAACCCACCACCCACATACCCCTAATCTAACCCAAACCCCAGTTAAATAAACCTAACACTAAGCCCCTGAAGATCTTCCTACCTTGTCTTCACCATCCAGGTTCACCGATCCGTCCTGAAGAGCTCCTCCGATGTCCTGATCCAAGCCCAAGTGGGGGGCTGAAGAGGTCCATGATCCGGTCAAAGTCTTCATCCAAGCGGGGCAGAAGAGGATCTTCCATCCGATTGAAGTCATCATCCAGGCGGCATCTTCTATGGTCTTCCATCCGGAGCGAAGCGGCAGGATCCTGAAGACCTCCAGCGCGGAACATCCATCCGGACCGACGACTGAACGACGAATGACTGTTCCTTTAAGGGACGTCATCCAAGATGGCGTCCCTCGAATTCCGATTGGCTGATAGGATTCTATCAGCCAATCGGAATTAAGGTAGGAAAATTCTGATTGGCTGATGGAATCAGCCAATCAGAATCAAGTTCAATCCGATTGGCTGATCCAATCAGCCAATCAGATTGAGCTCGCATTCTATTGGCTGTTCCGATCAGCCAATAGAATGCGAGCTCAATCTGATTGGCTGATTGGATCAGCCAATCGGATTGAACTAGATTCTGATTGGCTGATTCCATCAGCCAATCAGAAAATTCCTACCTTAATTCCGATTGGCTGATAGAATCCTATCAGCCAATCGGAATTCGAGGGACGCCATCTTGGATGACGTCCCTTAAAGGAACAGTCATTCGTCGTTCAGTCGTCGGTCCGGATGGATGTTCCGCGCTGGAGGGCTTCAGGATCCTGCTGCTTCGCTCCGGATGGAAGACCATAGAAGATGCCGCCTGGATGATGACTTCAATCGGATGGAAGATCCTCTTCTGCCCCGCTTGGATGAAGACTTTGACCGGATCATGGACCTCTTCAGCCCCCCGCTTGGGATTGGATCAGGACATCGGAGGAGCTCTTCAGGACGGATCGGTGAACCTGGATGGTGAAGACAAGGTAGGAAGATCTTCAGGGGCTTAGTGTTAGGTTTATTTAAGGGGGGTTTGGGTTAGATTAGGGGTATGTGGGTGGTGGGTTGTAATGTTGGGGGGGGGGTATTGTATTTATTCTTTTACAGGCAAAAGAGCTGAAATTCTTGGGGCATGCCCCGCAAAGGGCCCTGTTCAGGGCTGGTAAGGTAAAAGAGCTTGTAACTTTTTTAATTTAGAATAGGGTAGGGATTTTTTTATTTTGGGGGTCTTTGTTATTTTATTAGGGGGCTTAGAGTAGGTGTAATTAGTTTAAAATTGTTGTAATATTTTTCTTATGTTTGTAAATATTTTTTTATTTTTTGTAACTTAGTTCTTTTTTATTTTTTGTACTTTAGCTAGTTTATTTAATTGTATTTATTTGTAGGAATTGTGTTTAATTAATTTATTGATAGTGTAGTGTTAGGTTAATTGTAGGTAATTGTAGGTAGTTTATTTAATTATTTTATTGATAGGGTAGTGTTAGGTTTAATTATATCTTAGGTTAGGATTTATTTTACAGGTAAATTAGTTATTATTTTAACTAGGTAACTATTAAATAGTTCTTAACTATTTAATAGCTATTGTACCTGGTTAAAATAATTACAAAGTTGCCTGTAAAATAAATATTAATCCTAAAATAGCTATAATATAATTATAATTTATATTGTAGCTATATTAGGATTTATTTTACAGGTAAGTATTTAGCTTTAAATAGGAATAAGTTATTTAATAAGAGTTAATTTATTTCGTTAGATGTAAATTATATTTAAGTTAGGGGGGTGTTAGTGTTAGGGTTAGACTTAGCTTTAGGGGTTAATACATTTATTAGAATAGCGGTGAGCTCCAGTCGGCAGATTAGGGGTTAATGTTTGAAGTTAGGTGTCGGCGATGTTAGGGAGGGCAGATTAGGGGTTAATACTATTTATTATAGGGTTAGTGAGGCGGATTAGGGGTTAATAACTTTATTATAGTAGCGCTCAGGTCCGCTCGGCAGATTAGGGGTTAATAAGTGTAGGCAGGTGTCGGCGACGTTGAGGGGGGCAGATTAGGGGTTAATAAATATAATATAGGGGTCGGCGGTGTAAGGGGCAGCAGATTAGGGGTACATAGGGATAACGTAGGTTGCGGCGGTTTACGGAGCGGCAGATTAGGGGTTAAAAACAAAATGCAGGGGTCAGCGATAGCGGGGGCGGCAGATTAGGGGTTAATAAGTGTAAGGGTAGGGGTGTTTAGACTCGGGGTACATGTTAGAGTGTTAGGTGCAGACTTAGGAAGTGTTTCCCCATAGGAAACAATGGGGCTGCGTTAGGAGCTGAACGCTGCTTTTTTGCAGGTGTTAGGTTTTTTTTCAGCTCAAACAGTCCCATTGTTTCCTATGGGAGAATCGTGCACGAGCACGTTTTTGAGGCTGGCCGCGTCCGTAAGCAACTCTGGTATCGAGAGTTGCATTTGCGGTAAAAATGCTCTACGCTCCTTTTTTGGAGCCTAACGCAGCATTTGTTTGAACTCTCGATACCAGAGTTAAATTTATGGTGCGGCCAGAAAAAAGCCCGCGGAGCGTTAACAGCCCTTTTACCGCCAAACTCCAAATCTAGGCCAGTATATGCTTGCGGTGGGCCTGGCACACAGGCCTGATGGAAAATGAAATTAAATTAAACTTGCAATTAGCAAGCTAATGTAAAAGTTTTTTTATTTTTTTGAAATAATGTTAAACCTACAGGTATGAGTGGTTGCACAGAGCAATTAATCACAGTATATGCTTGAGGTGGGCCTGGCACACAGGCCTGATGGAAAATGAAATTAGATTAAACTTGCAATTAGCAAACTAATGTAAAAGTTTTTTTTTTTTTTTAAATAATGTTAAACCAACAGGTATGAGTGGTTGCACAGAGCAATTAATCACAGTATATGCTTGCTGTTGGCATGGCACAAAGGCCTGATGGTAAATGAAATTAGATTAAACTTGCAATTAGCAAACTAATGTAAAAGTTTTTTTTATTTTAATTTAAAATAATGTTAAACCACCAGATATGAGTGGTTGTACAGAGCAATTAATAACAGTATATGCTTGCTGTAGGCCAGGCATACAGGCCTGATGGAAAATAAAATTAGATTAAACTTGCAATTAGCAACTAATGTAAAAGTTTTTTTGATTTTTTTCTAAATAATGTTAAACCAACAGGTATGAGTGATTGCACAGAGCAATTAATCACAGTATATGCTTGCTGTTGGCCTGGCTGGCACACAGGCCTGATGGTAAATTAAATTAGATTAAACTTGCAATTAGCAAACTAATGTAAAAGTTTTTTTTATTTTAATTTAAAATAATGTTAAACTAACCACCAGATATGAGTGGTTGCACAGAGCAATTAATAACAGTATATGCTGCCTTGCTGTAGGCCTGGCACACAGGCCTGATGGAAAATAAAATTAGATTAAACTTGCAATTGGCAAACTAATGTAAAAGTTTTTTTTATTTTTTTAAATAATGTTAAACCAACAGGTATGAGTGGTTGCACAGAGCAATTAATCACAGTATATGCTTGCGGTGGGCCTGGCACACAGGCCTGATGGAAAATGAAATTAGATTAAACTTGCAATTAGCAAACTAATGTAAACATTTTTTTTATTTTTTTTAAATAATGTTAAACCAACAGGCATGAGTGGTTGCACAGAGCAATTAATCACAGTATATGCTTGCGGTGGGCCTGGCACACAGGCCTGATGGAAAATGAAATTAAATTAAACTTGCAATTAGCAAACTAATGTAAAAGTTTTTTTTATTTTTTTGAAATAATGTTAAACCTACAGGTATGAGTGGTTGCACAGAGCAATTAATCACAGTATATGCTTGAGGTGGGCCTGGCACACAGGCCTGATGGAAAATGAAATTAGATTAAACTTGCAATTAGCAAACTAATGTAAAAGTTTTTTTTATTTTTTTAAAATAATGTTAAACCAACAGGTATGAGTGGTTGCACAGAGCAATTAATCACAGTATATGCTTGCGGTGGGCCTGGCACACAGGCCTGATGGGAAATGAAATTAGATTAAACTTTCAATTAGCAAACTAATGTAAATTTTTTTTTATTTTTTTTAAATAATGTTAAGCGTACAGGTATGAGTGGTTGCAAAGAGCAATTAATCACAGTATATGCTTGCGGTGGGCCTGGCACACAGGCCTGATGGAAAATGAAATTAGATTAAACTTGCAATTAGCAAACTAATGTAAACGTTTTTTTTATTTTTTTTAAATAATGTTAAACCAACAGGTATGAGTGGTTGCACAGAACAATTAATCACAATATATGCTTGCGGTGGGCCTGGCACACAGGCCTGATGGAAAATGAAATTAGATTAAACTTGCAATTAGCAAACTAATGTAAAAGTTTTTTTTATTTTTTTAAAATAATGTTAAACCAACATGAATGAGTGGTTACACAGAGCAATTAATCACAGTATATGCTTGCGGTGGGCCTGACACACAGGCCTGATGGAAAATGAAATTAGATTAAACTTGCAATTAGCAAACTAATGTAAAAGTTTTTTTATTTTAATTTAAAATAATGTTAAACCACCAGATATGAGTGGTTGCACAGAGCAATTAATCACAGTATATGCTTGCTGTAGGCCAGGCACACAGGCCTGATGGAAAATAAAATTAGATTAAACTTGCAATTATCAACTAATGTAAAAGTTTTTTTGATTTTTTCTAAATAATGTTAAACCAACAGGTATGAGTGGTTGCACAGAGCAATTAATCACAGTATATGCTTGCGGTGGGCCTGGCACACAGGCCTGATGGAAAATGAAATTGGATTAAACTTGCAATTAGCAAACTAATGTAAACGTTTTTTTTATTTTTTTAAAATAATGTTAAACCAACAGGTATGAGTGGTTGCACAGAACAATTAATCACAGTATATGCTTGCGGTGGGCCTGGCACACAGGCCTGATGGAAAATGAAATTAGATTAAACTTGCAATTAGCAAACTAATGTAAAAGTTTTTTTTATTTTTTTAAAATAATGTTAAACCAACATGAATGAGTGGTTACACAGAACAATTAATCACAGTATATGCTTGCGGTGGGCCTGACACACAGGCCTGATGGAAAATGAAATTAGATTAAACTTGCAATTAGCAAACTAATGTAAAAGTTTTTTTTTTTTTTTAAATAATGTTAAACCAACAGGTATGAGTGGTTGCACAGAGCAATTAATCACAGTATATGCTTGCTGTTGGCCTGGCACACAGGCCTGATGGTAAATGAAATTAGATTAAACTTGCAATTAGCAAACTAATGTAAAAGTTTTTTTATTTTAATTTAAAATAATGTTAAACCACCAGATATGAGTGGTTGCACAGAGCAATTAATCACAGTATATGCTTGCTGTAGGCCAGGCACACAGGCCTGATGGAAAATAAAATTAGATTAAACTTGCAATTAGCAACTAATGTAAAAGTTTTTTTGATTTTTTCTAAATAATGTTAAACCAACAGGTATGAGTGATTGCACAGAGCAATTAATCACAGTATATGCTTGCTGTTGGCCTGGCTGGCACACAGGCCTGATGGTAAATTAAATTAGATTAAACTTGCAATTAGCAAACTAATGTAAAAGTTTTTTTTATTTTAATTTAAAATAATGTTAAACTAACCACCAGATATGAGTGGTTGCACAGAGCAATTAATAACAGTATATGCTGCCTTGCTGTAGGCCTGGCACACAGGCCTGATGGAAAATGAAATTAGATTAAACTTGCAATTAGCAAACTAATGTAAAAGTTTTTTTTATTTTTTTAAAATAATGTTAAACCAACAGGTATGAGTGGTTGCACAGAGCAATTAATCACAGTATATGCTTGCGGTGGGCCTGGCACACAGGCCTGATGGAAAATGAAATTAAATTAAACTTGCAATTAGCAAACTAATGTAAAAGTTTTTTTTATTTTTTTGAAATAATGTTAAACCTACAGGTATGAGTGGTTGCACAGAGCAATTAATCACAGTATATGCTTGAGGTGGGCCTGGCACACAGGCCTGATGGAAATTGAAATTAGATTAAACTTGCAATTAGCAAACTAATGTAAAAGTTTTTTTTTTTTTTTTTTTAAATAATGTTAAACCAACAGGTATGAGTGGTTGCACAGAGCAATTAATCACTGTATATGCTTGCGATGGGCCTGGCACACAGGCCTGATGGGAAATGAAATTACATTAAACTTTCAATTAGCAAACTAATGTAAATTTTTTTTAATTTTTTTTAAATAATGTTAAACGTACAGGTATGAGTGGTTGCAAAGAGCAATTAATCACAGTATATGCTTGCGGTGGACCTGGCACACAGGCCTGATGGAAAATGAAATTAGATTAAACTTGCAATTAGCAAACTAATGTAAACGTTTTTTTTATTTTTTTAAAATAATGTTAAACCAACAGGTATGAGTGGTTGCACAGAACAATTAATCACAGTATATGCTTGCGGTGGGCCTGGCACACAGGCCTGATGGAAAATGAAATTAGATTAAACTTGCAATTAGCAAACTAATGTAAAAGTTTTTTTTATTTTTTTAAAATAATGTTAAACCAACATGTATGAGTGGTTACACAGAGCAATTAATCACAGTATATGCTTGCGGTGGGCCTGACACACAGGCCTGATGGAAAATGAAATTAGATTAAACTTGCAATTAGCAAACTAATGTAAAAGTTTTTTTTTTTTTTTAAATAATGTTAAACCAACAGGTATGAGTGGTTGCACAGAGCAATTAATCACAGTATATGCTTGCTGTTGGCCTGGCACACAGGCCTGATGGTAAATGAAATTAGATTAAACTTGCAATTAGCAAACTAATGTAAAAGTTTTTTTTATTTTAATTTAAAATAATGTTAAACCACCAGATATGAGTGGTTGCACAGAGCAATTAATAACAGTATATGCTTGCTGTAGGCCAGGCACACAGCCCTGATGGAAAATAAAATTAGATTAAACTTGCAATTAGCAACTAATGTAAAAGTTTTTTTGATTTTTTCTAAATAATGTTAAACCAACAGGTATGAGTGATTGCACAGAGCAATTAATCACAGTATATGCTTGCTGTTGGCCTGGCTGGCACACAGGCCTGATGGTAAATGAAATTAGATTAAACTTGCAATTAGCAAACTAATGTAAAAGTTTTTTTTATTTTAATTTAAAATAATGTTAAACCAACCACCAGATATGAGTGGTTGCACAGAGCAATTAATAACAGTATATGCTGCCTTGCTGTAGGCCTGGCACACAGGCCTGATGGAAAATAAAATTAGATTAAACTTGCAATTAGCAAACTAATGTAAAAGTTTTTTTTATTTTTTTAAATAACGTTAAACCAACAGGTATGAGTGGTTGCACAGAGCAATTAATCACAGTATATGCTTGCGGTGGGCCTGACACACAGGCCTGATGGAAAATAAAATTAGATTAAACTTGCAATTGGCAAACTAATGTAAAAGTTTTTTTGTTTTTTTTTTAAATAATGTTAAACCACCAGATATGAGTGGTTGCACAGAGCAATTAATCACAGTATATGCTTGCTGTTGGCCTGGCACACAGGCCTGATGGTAAATGAAATTAGATTAAACTTGCAATTAGCAAACTAATGTAAAAGTTGTTTTTTTTTTAATTTAAAATAATGTTAAACCACCAGATATGAGTGGTTGCACACAGCAATTAATAGCAGTATATGCTTGCTGTAGGCCTCGCACACAGGCCTGATGGAAAATAAAATTAGATTAAACTTGCAATTAGCAAACTAATGTAAAAGTTGTTTTTTTTATTATTTAAAATAATGTAAAACCACCAGATATGAATGGTGGCAGTGAGCAAGTTGGCACAATATATGCTGTGAGGCTCACACACAGGCTGGTGGCAGGCAGGCATATGCAAAAAAAAAAAAAACGACTGGAGTTCTAGCCCTATGCAAAAAAAAATAAAAACAATTTAGCCCTGAAAAGGGCTTTTTGGGGTGCTGTCCTTACAGCAGAGATCAGATGAGTCCTTCAGGACTTTAGTGGAGACTGAACAGACTAGCCTAGCTATCAATTTCCCTATAAAATCAGGAGCTGCAACAATAAACCTCCTCTCTCTTCAAAAGCTGCATCACAATGATTCTAAAATGGCTGCTGCCCGGGACCTGGGAGGGTCTGGAAGGGAGTGTCTGCTGCTGATTGGCTGTAATGTGTCTGCAGACTGTGAGATACAGGGTCAAAGTTTACTCAATGATGACTAATAGGGGGCGGATCGAACATTGCATATGTTCGCCCGCGGCGGCGAACGCGAACAAGCTATGTTCGTGGTGAACTGTTCGCCGGCGAACAGTTCGGGACATCACTATGTACCAAATATGATTTTCTTGTTAAGGTGGTATATTGCAGAAAATGTTAGTCAATAAATAATTGTTTCTTCTTTGTGGCTGATGTTGTCAGAGCTTTAAAGTTCTATATTCAGGCTGCTAAAGACTTTAGACAAACTTCCAGTTTATTTATTCATTACTCTGGTCATAGGAAGGGTCAGAAAGCTACAGTGGTGACCCTGGCTCAAGCAGATTATTTGTAAGGCTTTCTTAGTTTTTGTAAAATCGCCACTGAAAAGAGTTACTGCTCAGTCTACAAGATCAGTATCTACTTATTGGGCTTTCAAGGATGATGCCTTCTTGGAAAAGATTTGCAAGTCAGCAACTTGGTCTTCCCTTCACACTTTTTATAAATGTTTTGATACTTATGCTTATATAGTGATTTTGATACTTATGCTTCTTCTGATGCAGCTTTTGGCAGGAAAGTCCTTCAGGCCACAGTGTCCGGCAAATAGGAACTGTCTACTTTTTGTCCCACCCTTCCTTAACATGGACTCTCAGCTTGAGTATTGTATCCCACATGTTATGAAAATATGGACTCTCATTAGCTATACTTACCAATAAATGTATTTCTTCCGGGCTGATGAGAGTCTGTAGTCCCCATCCTATTGTTGTATATGGGTGACAGTTCTCATTTGCACCTTATAACCCTGCTTTCTGTCTTTCATACCTTGTTTCTGTCTCTCTCCTCTACTCCGCTAAACGTAAACTGTATAGGGAAAGGTAGTGGAAGGGATTACATTTCTGTGAGGGTTCTTAGCCTCCTCCTGAAAGGCTAGGATATAACCCACGTGTTATGAAGCTATGGACTCTCGTCAGACCAAAGGAACTAAATTTATCGGTAAGTATAAAATCTGTTATTCTCCTTTTTTCTGCGCACCATTCATTTTTTAAACAGTTTTTTCTCCTTTCATTATATAACATACATATATATATAAACACAACACAAGGTGGCACACAGTATAAAGGCTATACCTTTTTTTAGAGCAACGTTTCAGGGCACCTGCCCCTTTCTCAAGCTAATCAAAAATACAAACTATACTCCATTTATAGACATAACAATAAAACAGGTGACCAACAAACACGCATGGGGGGGGTTAAGAAAAATGACATAATGACAGGTCATTTCATTAGACATAAGAAAAAACTTTTTAACATTAACCCTTTGTTCATTATGAGAGAATTGGACTACCTGATTAAAAAAACAAATGCAGCAAACTACCCACCACAATAAGTTTACTTATAAATTTAATAAAGTCAAAGTATTAATTATTCAGCTTAAATACTGTGTGTGAACATATAATTCTGCAAAGCCTCTTGGGAAACATGGTATTGAGACGCCAAATCCACTTGGCTTCCCTATTGTGTAAATCCCTGTCTTTGTCCCCCCTCTTGGTTTTTTAGGGGCCCTGTCAAAGATCAAATATCTCAGTTGGTTGGCCTGGTGTCCCATTTCTGAAAAATGTGCTGGTACTGGGAGGTGTAACATTTTGTCGTTACGTATAGTTAACTTATGTTGACAGATGCAATCTCTTATTTTTTGGATCGTTTCGCCTATGTACAAGAGCCCACATGGACACTTTAGCACATATACATAAGTCGAACTACAGGTGTAGTAACCCTTTGATGTTATATTTTTGGGAAATAATGCCACCCTTAATGATGTTGTTACATTGGGCACAATCCAGGCACGGAAATGTACCATGCTTGGGGGTTCCAAAGATTTTCTTACTTTGAACATTGGCGGTGGGCATGGCGTGAACCAACTTTTTACCTATAGTGTTACCTTTACAGTACGAGGCTCTGGGGTATTCCTGAAACTCCTTGATCTCTGGACAGGCTTCTTTTAACAGAAACCATTTTCTTTTGATTATGTTAAACACTTTCTTGCTCATTGTGTTATATGAACTCACAAAGTTTAATCTGGTTGGGTTTGTCATCTTGCTTCTGACTGGGGTTTTTAATGAATCCTCAGCTTCCACTAGCTCCTGTATGCTATAACCTCTGCTGACAAATTTCTCTTTCATGTCCCTAGATCTGACTTCCTTAGTGTCTGGGTCTGTCACTATCCTATCTACTCTAAGCAACTGTGATTTGGGCACGCTCTGGAAAACTTTAGGCGGGTGAAAGCTACTCCTGTGTAACAGGGTATTCCTGTCTGTGGGCTTAACAAACAAATTGGTTATTAACCTGCCATCATTTTTGAGGACCATAGTGTCCAAATATTCCACCTTGTTTGCATCGTTTACTGCTGAACTTCAGAAAGGAAACAACATTTCTATATCTGATTTGAGCTCTGCTAGTTTATCCGGGGGGCCCCGCCACACGATGAACAAGTCATCAATGAAGCGGAACCACCCTTCGCAGTACTGTCTGAAAAGGGGATTAGTGTACACATGCCTCTCTTCGATGGCATTCATTAACAAAAAGGCATAGGATGGGGCCACATTCAACCCCATCGCTGTTCCTGTTTTCTGCATAAAAAATTGATTTTCAAATTGGAAAAAAATATTTGTCAACACTAGATGTAGTAGTTGAACTAGCCATTTGAGCTGTGCTTCACTATACAAATTGCTTTTCAATAAAGCCTCCTTTATACAGTACACCCCTGTGGTATGTGGGATGACCGTATAGAGGGAATTCACATCCCAAGTGACCAGTACAACCCCCTCATCCATATCCTGTAACTCTGTGATCTTTTCTATGAATTGTACCGTATCCCTGATGTATGATTTTCCTTGTGTTACAAAGGGTGCCAATACTTTATCCAAAAATTGAGAGGTAGGGCTCAAAAGTGAGCCTATGCCGGCCACTATGGACCTGCCTGAAGGATGTTTAAGCCTTTTATGAACCTTTGGAACAATATAAAACACAGGTACCATAGGGTACATTGGAGTTAGACATTTGTACATTTTTGTGTCAAGATGTTACCATTTAAGCCTGTATCCAATTTTTTTAATAATTCCTTGTACACATTTTCTGTAGGATTACCATTTAGCTTTTCATACACATCTGTGTCACATAACTGCCGCATAATTTAATCTTTGTATTTTTGTGGTGTTCATTACCACCACAGCTCCGCCTTTGTCTGTGGGCTTGATGGTAATGCACGTGTCCATTTCAAGTTCTTTTAACACTTTGTGTTCCTCCTGTGTCAAATTGTATAAACCTTTACGCCTGTGTTTGTCATGTGCCAGTTTACTTATAAATTTGCAGAATTATATGTTCACACACAGTATTTAAGCAGAATAATTAAATTTATAAGTAAACTTATTGTGGTCGGTAATTTGCTGCATTTGTTTTTTAATCAGGTAGTCCAATTCTCTCATAATGTACAAATGGTTAATGTTAAAAAGTTTTTTCTTATGTCTAATGAAATTAGCTGTGATGATGTCATTTTTCTTAACCCCTCCCATGCGTGTTTATTGGTCACCTGTTTTATTGCTGTGTCTATAAATGGTGTATAGTTTGTATTTGTGATTAGCTTTTATTCCGTGTGCCACCTTGTGTTGTGTTTTCATGTATCCTGAGGCCTAGAGGGTGATCTCTTAAGATGTAGCACCGGTCTGTTTATGAATATATACTGAAATACTGAGATACACTCAGTGTTTAAGTGCGGATTTCATTGCTTCAATACATATTGTACCCTCAGGGATCACAGCACCACCGGCATTACTGAAGATGTGTATTTATTGGAAGCCTATACCTGTTTATTTCAGAAAAATGGCCTGCGAGACGGGAGTATTTGCCTACTCAGAGCAAGAGGCAGTACGGATAGCTACTCTGACAGTGGGGTCCAGAGAGTTCCTGACAGCACCTGTTAGAGACTCACAAAAACGAGACCTGGAAAGGGTAATGAAAAGACAGGTGAATCTAAAAATACACTCTGCAGCACTGGCAGAATACTACTGAACCAGACGTATTCCCAGAGGTATGCGGTCCCCCCAGCCAACCCACCTTCTTCTCAGATAACATGAGTTCTGCACCCTTTACCAACAGAATTTAAATAAAAGTTCTATGGACTTAATTATCCTAAACATTGATTTCTCAAATCGTGAGTTGCAGACCTTAACAGCTAGCATTGATGAGCATAAACGCAAATTGCGTGCCCTCTACGATGAAGAAGAGTACATCCGGGTGCTCAATGAGGTACAGCAAACAGTAGACACCTTCAAACAGGAGGTGGAGGAACGTAAATGGCGCAAATTAAAGCGTGATGAGCACGACTATAGTGTGGGCAACTGTGAAAAGAGTGGTGATAACAAATATTGGCATATATACATAATATATATCCAACATATAGACAATATCATTTAGATATTAGAAAATGAGGATGTTGATTTAAAAAAATTTAAATCTGAAACATTTACATTAAACAAATAAAGAAAAGGTTTGAAAAAAAAGTTTTCTATTCTAAATCAATTTATGTATAATTAGATCAGTATAATGTCCCTTTAACAATGTATGTTCTAATGTTGATTTGTAATAATACTTACATCGGTGGCTGGGAAGGACAATGAAGGTGGGGATTGGGGTAAAGGTGTTGGTGGGGTGGGATGGGGCGAGGGGGAGGGATGGGGCAAGGGAGAGGGATGGGGCGAGGTGGGGGATTGGGTTCCTGCTTCGGTGGAGCCTGCACAGCTGGGAAGTCATGGGCTGGGAGATTTGGTGGCTGTGTAGGTGGGGTAGAAGCAGGATGGGCAAAACGGGTAGAGCAGCGAGGGAGGGCAGGGATTTTTTGTGGGGAAGGGCCGGGAGAGGGGTCAGAATGGGAAGGGGCGGAAGGCTGATGCCCAGAAGTGGAAGTTCCATCTGAAATATATAATACAATTTTATAAATACATATATTTAATGAACATATATTATTATCTTGAGAGAAATCAATATTCACCATCATTTAAAATCCGTATTGTTGTTCTCATAAAATATTTATACAAAGTCACAATAATGACTATGGTTAAAGGTATTAATTGATTTAAATCAAGTATAATTAATAATCATCTTTAATTGATCCTTGAAACTCTGATTGTTCACTGGTATTTTTCATGGAACGTTTGATCAATACATTAAAGACCATATATTATGTGCTAATCTTTATCATTTTAATATGATATTTCTCTTTTAATGTTTGTGTGTATATATATATATATATATATATATATATATATATATATATATGTGTGTGTAAATATAATGTGTGTGTATATATATATGAACTACTAAACATATGCACTCACTGGATTTAAACCACACACACTTTGTTTTGTAGTGACATTTCGGGGTGAATGCCCCGAAACGTCACTACATAATAAAATGTGTGTGGTTTAAATCCAGTGAGTGCATATGTTTGGTAGTTTATTGAAAGTCTATGCACCCTGGTCCTGGGATTTGTTGGCGAGTGGGAGTGCGCTACCCTGCATCTATCTATCTATCTATCTATCTATCTATCTATCTATATATATACATATATATATATATTTATTTATAATGTGTGTGTATATTTTTATTTAAATATATATATATATATATGTATATATATATATATATATAATGTGTGTGTTTGAACAAACAAACAGAAGCCCACAGACAGACTGAAAAATAACCAATCAATTCAAACAGTAAACTTTTGAAAGTAGTTAGTAATTTAAACCTTTATAAAAATAATGAAGGTGTTTAATACTTGGGGCTCCATTTATTAAGCAGTGGATGCTGCTTTGGAGCCCGATCGTTTCTGGTCTGCTAGAATTGGAAGTTAAGAAGCAGCGGTTGTAAGCGGTCGATATGATCGGGATGATTGACGGCCCCTGCTAGTGGCTGCCAGTGAGCAGGGGCGGCATTGCACAAGCATTTCACTAGAAATGCTTGTGCAATGTTAAATGCTGACAGTGTATACTGTCGGCATTTAGCGAGGTCGAGTGGACATGATTTGCTACAGTGAATCATGTCCGCTCGCCTCTTGGCCTTTAACTATTCCTCTTGTATTGCAGAACAGTATAACTGCTTAATATATTACAGTTTAGTTCCTATGAGGAGCATTATTGGTCATTGGTGTACAGCAGGGGTGTCCAAACTTTGCTCTCCAGAGGTTTTGGAACTACATTTCCCATGATGCTCAGCTAGATAAAATGCTGGCTGAGCATCATCGGAAATGTAGTTCCAAAACCTCTGGAGAGCAAAGTTTGGACACCCCTGGTGTACAGTTTTGCTGGAATTCTCCTTTAATGGGACCTTAAAGTGAATGTCAATTTTCCTGTAAATGAATCCATCAACTGCTTTCTTTTGTACATAGTAGTTAAACCGCCACTTTTTTTCCCCAGAAAAATAAACTATTTTTTAGATATTTATCTGAGAAATTTCATTCCGTTATGAACCCAAACTCCTCCCAGCCGTTACTTCCTTCTTCTCCCTGGTGTAACGTATAGAGCGGTCCCACCCGCTCTATGCATATACTTCAAGCACACTCCCGTGGACACCTTCAAATGCGCATGCGTTTACAGCCGATTTCGTAGACTAGCTACATAGTATTCAATGAATGAATACATTCATTGAATACTATTCATACATTGAGCGCAGCTGTATTGTACTGTTCTACCTCTATTTCTAGCTACGAAATCGGCTTGTAAGTATGAATACAAATTATTTTCTTATTTTAATTGGAATTTAATGGGGATTCACTTTTATAACAAATTTATAAATACCTAACTTATTTTTATTTCTTCTGCTCTGTTGCCATTTATAAAAAAAAGTACTGGTTGTGATTTCTTGAAAGTGCGCATGCGGGAAGCGTGAACGCGCATCTAAGCATAGATAAATATTAAGTCTTTCCCGCATGCGCATTAGGATTCTATGACGTCATTCAGGATTAACGCATGCTCATTAACAATCGGTGACGTTTTGAAAACAGGGTTGAACCCCCGTGGTGGAATCGATGACTGGGAAAAGAGCGCTTCTTAACCCGTCAATCAAATAGCGAAGATGACGGGCGGAGGAATCGTAGGGTGATATAACTTATAAAACATTAATTTTTGGCGTAAATATAGTGGTCAAAGGAAAATGATGAATTAAAGTTCAACTTATTTTTCATGCACATTAGTGTGGCGTTCTTTAATGAAAGATGTTAATTAAAGGTCTTAGATCTACAATAACAACATTCTGGATTTCAATATTCCCACATGTTAACTGTATTCATTTGAAAGCTAGAGACAGTAATTAAATAAAAAGCAATATACCCATTTGACAGACTAAAGCTGCATTATACATTCTCAGATATACAGGAACATTAACATGCAATTTAAAATTTGTGTTTAATGTCCCTTTAATCATTTCTGTACTTAAAAACAATACTGGCTTAATATTTAACTCATAGACACGTTACTCCAAAACCGGTCTCTAGACATATTTACAGTTCTGTAGGTAGAAATTGTTTTAATTTGGGGGGCGGAGCTAGCCAGCCTATTTGATGGCGGCTTTCTATCAGAGCTCCTGAGCCCTATCTAAGTGAGAACAATCTCGGCACTAGCCATCCTGCACTTTGAAGCCCCAAATAGGCAGAGATGTGAAGACCCATATCGCTAACCAGAGCAAGGGAGCTTTGCCATAATTATCAGCACACCACCCGCTACTCTGGCCAGTAC
This sequence comes from Bombina bombina, assembly GCF_027579735.1. NCBI lineage: Eukaryota > Metazoa > Chordata > Amphibia > Anura > Bombinatoridae > Bombina > Bombina bombina. The sequence continues at coordinate 385,810,917 of NC_069505.1, forward strand.
ACGCAGGCCTGTCCTACACCAACTTACCACCACAAGGAGGCTAGAATCACAGATCCGTAGCTGGGGACTGGCCCTGTTGTGAAGCACATCAACAATTCAACAGCCTCACAGCTAAGCGGATCGTTATACAGCAAACCTGCAGCAAACGCAAAGGAGACGGAGTGCTCCGGGGTAGGCCGCAGCCTACACTATAGTTAATTGCGCATCTGCCTCACGGCGCAGCGGAACGGACCTACAGGCTCAAGGAAAGATTCATATGCGGGTAAGAAGAAAAGCTATGACCTGCAGTACCCCTTGAATCATCAATGTTAAAGTTAACAACTAAAATGCAGACATAGTTGCTACATTCCGGTTAAAGCCTCAGATAGCCTGTTACTAACTTAAGCCTGGTGTGGCGAGTTGACACCATTCTAACACACTTAACAGAAGTTATATAGATTGCCAGTTCCTTTGCAGCTAATGCAAACATAATCCTCTAGATTAGAGCTTTCATCTTGCAATAAAGGATAGGAGTAGAGTGTAGAATTGCTTTCGGCGGTCATTACCATCACACAACAGGGGGACTTCACATGCACTAGAGGTTACCTACCTCTTTATCTCACTGTAAAGCTACATAGGTGATAGAGAAGCCAGTATTAGCTATCCAAATCTAAAAATGTCTCCAAAAAAGGGCAGTAAACCCAAGAGAAGCACTAAACAGCTGAAAGCTCCCACCCATACAGTCAACAACTTTTTCAAGACCTTAGAAACAAAGGCTACCAACCCTGCTGTAGCAGATCCACCAGATCAAGTCTCTTATCAAAGCTCTTCTGAATCTGACTGTGATCAATCCTCTGAAAATATCACAATCCCTACAGATCTTTTCAATACAATCCCTTCTAAAAAAGACTTTTCCTCATTAGTCTCTCAAGTCAAACAGTGTATCAAGGATGAAATTTCCGACCTAAAAAAAGACATTTCAGAAATAGGCCATAGAGTCGAATCCCTTGAAAACACCCAAGATACACACGCAGAAGCTATTTCTGATCTTTATAATACAATTCAACAACAAGGGGCGAACATCTCTGAACTTGAGGATAAACTGGACTATGCTGAAAATCGCAGTAGACGTCACAACATTAGACTAAGAGGAATTCCAGAAGATATCCCACCATCAGACCTAGAACAATATCTGCAGGATTTCTTTAGTGCCCTTAAAAAGGAATAAAAAACATCAAAAATTGATATTGATAGAGCTCATAGAGCTCTACGACCTAAGCCACAAGCTGGCCAACCACCAAGGGATGTCATTGTCCGTATTACCAACTTCCAAATGAAAGAAGAGCTGATGAGATTAGCTAGGGAGCAACAACCAATCAGATATGAAAATTCGGAGATACAAGTGTTTGCAGATCTGTCTCAGAGAACACTCTCAAAACGGAGGGATCTTAAGCCACTTACAATGCTTCTGAGGAAAATGAATATCCCTTATAGGTGGGGATTCCCTTTCCATCTGGTTATACTCTGGAGAAGTAGATGCCTCACCTGCTCATCCATCAAGGAAATCCCATCTATCTGCAAAGACCTAGATATCCCAACCCCCCAAATGGAGGAAACTTCTCCTCATCAGGAAAATCAACTCAGACCAAGAGGGCCTTCACCATTACCACAGAGAAAGGAGTGGAGTCAAGTCCTTCAAAAGAAAGCATGAAAACCATTACTCACCTCGTCCCATTTAACAGGAGAAAAGGGATGATAACTGATTACATTTTGCAATTTTTTCTAATTAATATCTTTGCCAGTTTATGATAGTAGCCCACCTTACTGGGCAGCTTTCTAATCCAAGTTCTCAATCCTGGGTGCAGCCGAATTCACCCTTTCCACAACCTCCAGACTGGTATTTATTTCCATTATCTCGTATTAAGGTTACCTTAAATCACAAATCCCTCAGCACCATTACCCTGAGGCTTTAAATGTTAATTGTTAATTGTTCACAGTTGTTTTATTGTTCTCACTCAGTTGGGAGATTATCTCCTATAGGATATGTTCACTAAATATTTGTTAAGAAATGTATTTATTATTGTGTTTTTCTTTTCATTTTTCTATTACTCTTATTTTTCATTTGCTTACTGTAAATTATACTCATATCACAATCACAGAGTATGTACAATATCATTAGTCATGGGGCACTGGGGCAGTATAAGGAGGTATTATGTACTGGGTACACGAGTCCTGTCACTGGGGCAGTATAAAGAGGTATTATGTACTGGGTACAAGAGTCCTGTCACTGAGGGCAGTATAAGGAGGTATTATGTACTGGGTACAAGAGTCCTGTCACTGGGGGCAGTATAAACAGGTATTATGTACTGGGTACAAGAGTCCTGTCACTGGGGCAGTATAAGGAGGTATTATGTACTGGGTACACGAGTCCTGTCACTGGGGCAGTATAAAGAGGTATTATGTACTGGGTACAAGAGTCCTGTCACTGAGGGCAGTATAAGGAGGTATTATGTACTGGGTACAAGAGTCCTGTCACTGGGGGCAGTATAAACAGGTATTATGTACTGGGTACAAGAGTCCTGTCACTGGGGCAGTATAATGAGGTATTATGTACTAGGATAAGAGTCCTGTCACTGGGGCAGTATAAGGAGGTATTATGTACTGGGTACAAGAGTCTTGTTACTTTGGCAGTATAAGGAGGTATTATGTACTGGGTACAAGAGTCCTGTCACTGGGGCAGTATAAGGAGGTATTACGTACTTGGTACAAGAGTCCTGTCACTGGGAGCAGTATAAGGAGGTATTGTGTACTGGGTACATGAGTCCTGTCACTGGGGGCAGTATAAGGAGGTATTATGTACTGGGTACAAGAGTCCTGTCACTGGGGCAGTATAAGGAGGTATTATGTACTGGGTACAAGAGTCTTGTTACTTTGGCAGTATAAGGAGGTATTATGTACTGGGTGCAAGAGTCCTGTCACTGGGAGCAGTATAAGGAGGTATTATGTACTGAGTACAAGAGTCCTGTCACTGGGGCAGTATAAGGAGGTATTATGTACTGGGTACAAGAGTCCTGTCACTGGGGCAGTATAAGGAGGTATTATGTACTGGGTACAAGAGTCCTGTCACTGAGGGCAGTATAAGGAGGTATTATGTACTGGGTACAAGAGTCCTGTCACTGAGGGCAGTATAAGGAGGTATTATGTACTGGGTACAAGAGTCCTGTCACTGGGAGCAGTATAAGGAGGTATTATGTACTGAGTACAAGAGTCCTGTCACTGGGGCAGTATAAGGAGGTATTATGTACTGGGTACAAGAGTCCTGTCACTGGGGCAGTATAAGGAGGTATTAACATTTATAGGGATCAAAAGGGTAGAGGGCCCTGCCGAGAGTTGCACTGTTGTAGTCAGCTCTTATGAAGGTGATCTGCAAACAGCTGGGCTCATAGGTTTACATTCTAAGGGGTTCAAGGGGAAAGCAATGGAGTTAGGAAAGGTTAGTGTAGGTTGTATGCATCCCTGCATAGTAGAGCCTTAAAGGAGCACTTGAAGCTGTAAAAACTAGGGGAGAGTCTTGTGGAGGGAGGCAGGGAGTTCCACAAGATGGGGGCCAGTCTGGAGAAGTCCTGTAAACTGGAATGCGAGGAAGTAACAAGAGAGGAGGAGAGTAGGAGATCATGAGCAGAGCGAAGGGGATGGGTGGGAGAGTATCTGGAGACAAGGTCTGAAATGTATGGGGAAGCAGTGCAGTTAAGGGCTTTGTATGTTATAGTTAGGATTTTGTGTTTTATCCTGGAGGCAAGAGGAAGCCAGTGAAGGGATTGGCAGAGAGGTGCAGCAGATGAAGTGCGACATGTAAGAAAGATGAGCCTAGCAGAGGCATTTATTATGGATTGTAAAGGAGTTAGGCGGCAGCTAGGTAGACCAGAGAGGGCGGAGTTGCAGTAGTCAAGACGGGAAAGGTTGAGAGAGTGGATTAAAATCTTAGTTGTATTATGTGTAAGGAAATAATTTTAGAGATGTGTATAAGGTGGAAGTGGCAGGATTTAGTCAAGGACTGAATGTGAGGAGTGAAGGAAAGGTGATCCCAGACATCAGACATGCGGGGTAGGGGTAATGATGGAATTATCAACAGTTATAGAAAATTGGGGGGTGGAGATTTTGGAAGAAGGGGGAAAAATAAGGAGTTCAGTTTTGGAGAGATTTAGCTTAAGGTAGTGAGAGTACATACAAGATGAGATATGAGAAAGACAGTTAGTGACACGGGTTAGTAAGGAAAGAGGTAGGTCTGGTGCAGAGCGGTAGATTTGGGTGTCATCGGCATACAAATTATATTGAAACCCGTGGGACTTTATTAAGGAACCTAAGAATAACTTGTAGATTGAAAAGAGGAAACCGAGGACAGAGCCTTGAGGTACCTCAACAGAAAGTGGTAACGAATATTACCTGACATTTTAAGTTTGCTGCTAACTTATAGGAGCAAACGGAACAAACTGCAAAACTTTGTAAGCTGCAGAGAGGGAGGCTGACAGCACTTTCCCAGGCTGGCACATCAGATAAGTTTTTCAAGCTGATAACATAAATCATGTAATTTAGGCTAGCAACAAATTCCTGACTCCCCTTACCTCTGTTCTTTGCTTTCACTGCCTAAGGGTACAAATTTCTATACCTTACCCACTAGGTGATAACAATATCCTTAACAACACAATAGACCCAAATAAACACTCAGACACCAGTTATGGGAGAAAAAACCCTTCCCCATCCGGGGACAAGGGTTGTATTTATTTAAAACAATAACTTAATCTTAACTTAAATAACTTAATAACTTAACATTGGCCGTCAAGATCTTCCCTGTCCTACAACTCCTAAGAAAGGGGTGGGACCACCCTAAAGGAATGGGGGTGCCCCCATGTGCTCATGTGTCCCCTCCTCTATCGCAAGACTGAGCCTACCTCAGATTTGTCACACCCCTCTGCTGCGGCAACAGGATGCATGACGCCATGCTCCTACAATTAAAACTGGAGTTGAGGGACCCCCAAACTGCTAAGACAAAGGTTCCTCAGCCAAAAGACTGTTAGTTCCGAAGGAGGGTCCCTAAGGTCATAATTACAGCACTTTGGTCTTATAGAGGTCCAAATGAATATTAAGCCCCCAGCCAAAGTAAAGCTCTGCTGGTTCTCACAAAGTTTAGTTAAGCTACTTGTACTCATATTAACTAAACTCAGAACCCGGCAGAGATACGTTCCTCTAGTGTAGTAAGAAGAGCAGCTGGAGGTTTCAGAGCTAGAAACAGCCTATGTAGCCGGTAAGAGGTTACTGCATGTCTATCAGTCGTGAGGCTGCATCAATACACTGATTCTGAATTATATGCATAGCGCTTTTTTGCAAAAGGCTTGCACCTGTACCTCTGGTACCAGTAAATCACTGGGAATTTAAGTGCAGGGTGTAACGGATACTGGCTACCCTGACTGGGTAGCTCCGCCAAAGGGTCCTGCTTCCTCCCTGGAGCCTGGAGCTGTATAGCTGGAAAGTGATTATAGCCAGAGCCCACCCAAATAACCAGACAAGACTAGTATTCAGGTGAAACAAGAACTGCCTTTATTGGGAAACACACTCTGCTTATATACACACAGAAAAGGTCTTATCTGACTCCCAGATCTCCCGCCATTCCCACCCCTCCTGATAGTACGGCACCTCCATAGGAGCCACAGTCCCATAGAGTCCCCACAGTACTAAGGTCGCGTTTAGGGGTGATCCTGGGTGAGCATCGGCACTTCCAGGGTGTCATTGGAAAGCTCTGGGTCCCCAGATGCCTGGGGCTGGCTCTGTCGCTGGGGCGAGAGACTGACTGTCTCCTCTCCCTGGAACTGGCTCTCCCACTTGGGGGATGAGACGATTTCTCCATCCCTTGAATACTCGACCAGCTGCCGGGTAGATGCATCCCTCCATCCCATCTCGACCTGTGCAAAATCAGGTTCCCCGAGATGTTCCAGTATTTGCTACCTATGCCATAGGAGCTCTTCTTCTGTAGCTGCTTCTAGAGGAGGGTAGAGCCTTGTTTCCCGGGGCTGCTGCAGGTGCTGGACCGAGGCCAGTGGGGCTCTGCCCTGTTGCCATCTCTTCGGCTGGAGGCTCCCCCATCTGTCCCTCCTCAGAGGAAAAGTCAATTAAATCCACAATCTCTGAGTCTTGGGTCTGGGGAGAGAGGATGACTATCTCCTCTCCCTGAGACTCCAGAGATGTCCCAGGTGTAGGGCAGAAGTCAGTGGCTCTCTGCTGTGTTGCCAGTGCTTCTGCTGGGGTGGCTCCCTTGTACAAGACTATAAGCTCTGGGCCAGGCTGCTGATCAAGATCTAACAGCTCTTGGTAGCTCATTCCCTGTTGCCACTCCTCTGAGGAAAAGTCAATTAGATCATAAATCTCTGGGTCCTGGATCCGAAGAGAGAGTTCGACTACCTCCTCTCCTTGAGACTCCAGAGATGTCACATGTGTAGGACAGAAGTCAGCGGCTCTCTGCCCTGTTGCCAGCACTTCTGCTGCAGTGGCTCCCTTATCCAAGGCCATAAGCTCGGGCCCGGGCTGCTGATCAAGATCTAGCAGCTCTTGGTAGCTCATTCCTGGTGGCCATTCATCTGAGGAAAAGTCCAATACATTCCCGATCACTGTACCATAGCTCCTTGCAGACTCTGTGGAATGCTGCTGAACGAGATCTAGCAGCCTCCTGTATGCCTTTTCCAGTGACCATTTGTGGGAAACTAGGTAATCCAGATCTTCAGCAGTCTCTCGCTGTACCCACTTATGTCCTCCGATCTCCACTCCTCTTCACTTCAAGTCTGGGTCCCCTGACAGCTTTATACATAGTAATCCATGGCCACCAAAGCCAAAGCCCTCTGTAGGATCATCCGTCTCCATATCTGGACATTTCTGGGCCACATACCACCGTAGTGCCCGGTACCCTTCCTCTACCTCCATCTCTGTCTGGACCAGTCCATCTAAATCAGATAGCCAAACAACTAGAAATACTAATTGTACAAGGAATACATTAGGATTTGTAGCAAAGAATTCCACAAAATTTATATTAATGTTAACTCCAAATGGTGGGTATTTTTTTTAAAGATTACACTGTATATTAAGAAGTTCCATATCATTCATACCTTAAACCTTTATTAATTAAACTTGGAACACACATTCACACAGTAGTAGTGGAAAAAAATGTTAAAAACACTTGAACCCAGTCATAAGTAAATACTGATTAGCTCAATTTGCCAAAGATATTTGTATACATGGGCCCACCATTAAATAATCTAAAGTAAGCTAAGCCCTTACAATCCGAGGGCTGAATTACTTTTAAATATTAGCACAAAATCTAAGTGGGCACCATGAGTAATAGGCAGTTATTAAGGCATTAATTCTTATTCAGACTTAGGCAAGCAAATTAAAAATGGCAGACAGGAGAGACACAGCTGCTCCTGCTGGACCCCTGACGCGCGTTTCACAGAACGCTTCCTCAGAGAGGGTCCCAGCTGGAGCCAGTACCTTTCCTCTGCGGTGGGGAGGACCTTTCCATAACAGTCCTGCTCCTGTTAAAGAGCCGCCCACCAGAGTTGCTGGTGGATGTCCCTCCATGTCAGCTCATCCTGTTCAGACCCAGGACTGTCAAGCTGGGCCAGCGCATCTATTGCTCTCCATAGGAACTTGGCTTCCATAGTTGCATGCTACTGTGGCGCTTCTCCTCTGTCAGCAGGAACTGTGTGGAAGAAGCAGATCCCCCCGCTGCCAGCCAATGTGATGGATACCAGCTACCCCGACCGGGTAGCTCCACCAAAGTGTTCTGCTTCCTCCCTGGAGCCAGCAGCTGTATAGCGGGAAAGTTATTATAGCCAGAGCCCACCCAAATAACCAGAGAAGACCAGTATTCAGGTGAAACAAGAACTGCCTTTATTGGGAAACACACTCTGCTTATATACACACCAAAATAGTCTTATCTAACTCCCAGAGCTCCCACCATTCCCGCCCCTCTAAACAGTCTGGCACCTCCATAGTAGCCACAGTCACATAGAGTCCCCACAGTACTTAAGTCATGGTTTTGGGGTGATTCCAGGGGGCACTCGGTCCTCAGATGCCATAGTCCAAAAAGCGTCATGATCTGTTACTGGGGACCGGATTTACAGCCTGGTAAAGATATGGAGGTGGGGGTGTCCAAAACCCCTGGTTCCCAAGGGAGCTCCCTTCCAGCAATCACTTTAACTCTGATCCTCCCTAGGGGCTACCAATAACTAAAAGAGCAGAGCTCTCGGGCAAAGGGCCGCTGGAGCAACCTGGGGTAAAGGTTAGCAGGTGTCTGGCGTGATGCAGCCGATCGGCAGTTCCAGGAGCCCAGCCAGACGGAGAGGGGTTAGGCGGGTTTCCAGGGTGATGCGGTGGACCAGCAGTTCCAGGAGGCCAGCCAGCCGAGAAGGGTTTTCTCGGTCAGGGATCAGCTCTTTTGTGAGGAATTACAAACAATAATGTAGCACTATTAAGAGCTTGGGATATCCCATAAGCCCTGAGAAGGCCAAATCCATTGTAAAAGGGAGTGAGCTGGCAGTAGGGGGGTGGGGGTAGCCTTGGCAATCTGGTATCCATGACACAGGGATACTTCCCCCTACTCCTGGCCAAAGTGAGCACTGCCACTGCAAGCTAATTATAGCTGCAGCTCCATAACGCACCTTTTTCCATTTCTGCTCCCCTCCGTTCTGCTACAATCATGATCTGATTTCTGCCTGCCTTGCTCCTGTTCTGTGTCTTCCTCCTCATGTATAATCCAGAATTTAATTTGGCAAGCCTGCCTGTAACCTCACCCTCCCTATGCTGTCAACCAGTGGGAGGGCTGCTTTTTTTAAGGACGTTTGTAGCTAAACATTCAGATGAAAACTTAATGGGTGATGTCATAAATATCTAATAGGGGCAGATTGAGGATGTGTAAAAGTGCTCTCAGGCAAGGCACATTTCAAAAACGCCCCAAATCTTAATTATGTCAGAATTTTTTTTTCTTATTTAAAGCTTTGTTATTGTTATTATAAAGTATTAACCTCAAAAACTCCACTCCCTCCTGAATTTTTTTAAACCTGATTGCCTGAAAAAAAATATTTTTTGCCCCAAAAACTCATGAGGCACTGCCCCATCTGTCCCAATCAAAGAGCCATATGTATATTTATATTTAGAGTTAGTAATGTTTGGCAAATTGAAACTTGTTAACCTGGGACAAAATAAACCTATGTAAATATTTTTATCCTATGTATTATAAAAAGATACTTGTTAAGACTATCATCTCTCCCTATATGTTACAACAGCTATTTTATGCATTCCTTTCTGTTTCTGTTGTTGAACTATCCCTAAATCTATCCAGGTTCCTTTCCTATTTTCCCATAATCCTCTCCTCCCTATGTTTCTTTAGGTTAGCATTGATGACTGAGAAAACTTTTAAACATACCCAGTGTCCCCGTAGGAATGGACTGTTCTGCACACTATACAAAGGATACCAGTTGCCCTATGTTCATATGCTTGGACTTATTGTATCTGGAAGGCTCTTCTTGTATTGTAAAGATGGTTTGTTGCTCTCTCATAGCAGTATACAATTTGTCTTTAATAAAATATATATAAAAAATAACAAGATAGAAACAGGAGACTGATACCCAACGGACAACAGTTTTGGACCCGAGCCCTTCAGCAGGCTGGAAGTCAAACAGATTACTGTTTCTCCTTTCCTGATTGGGTAACAACAGAAAGGCAGGAACATATGAACTCCTATGCAGTTCCACAATTGACTTCAACAGTTTTCATTGTTCAGCTATGCCATTAAAGTACCATACCTAAGTTACATGCCATTTTTGTTGTGGTTTGTTTGTCTTCCTTTAAGCAGTTGGACACAGCAACAAAGATTTTGTACTGTTTGGACCAGGATTTAAGATGCACTATTAATAATTATCAAACAATAGAATGTGATCAACCCCTGTGTCCTGAAAAATAAACTTATTTTGGTTACAAACAATGTCTTTAACCTTCTACACTAAAGAAATACTACAAAAGGATGATTTTAAAGGGCAAATTTTATTGTTTAGATTTTAAAAAAATTGAATATTTGCTAGGCATTCAGTTTTTTCGGAGAAACAGCTTCCCTTCACAATTGCCACACGACTTAGTCCTGGTGTTTATAGACTTGGTAAATCTCCCATACCTAATGATGAAGGAAAGAGTAAAAAAAACAGGTGTGTTACTGAGTGTAATTAGATATTGTGTGAATAACTCTACAAGCCCATATACTGGATAACTAGAGACTTATAT